>NW_020954563.1:64296-169610 GCF_900497805.2 Vombatus ursinus | reverse complement strand
ACACACACACACACACACACACACACACACACACACACACACACATTGGTGAGAGAGACACTAAAAAGAATATCCAATTTCCTTTTGCACAAGGAAGGAGCTGAGGATGAGGATGATGGCCAGGTTCTGGGCATTGGCATCTCTGCTGCTGGTAATCCTCAGCTCAGGGCTTGGCACCACCAACCCAGGACTAGTAGCCAGGATCACTCAGAAGGGCCTGAACTATGGTAAGAGAGCATTTTCCTTTGCTGAAGATCTCCTATTTTTAACTTTCCACAAGCTATCCATTGGTTATCAATTGATGCCTTCATAAAGTAAGAAATCTTACTGGATAGGGACCTGCCCAAACACTCCAAGCATCCTTTAATGTCCAATAAGGCTCAGGCATTCAGGAACTTAAGCCAACTCTTCCTGCACCCTCTCTTGGGGGTTCCATACACACAATGACTTCTCTTCCCCCATACCAACTTTGCCCATTCCACAGAATCACAAAATCCAAGAGTTGGAAGTCACTCCAGCAGTCATCTATTCTATAACCATACACAAAAGGAATCACCACTCTAAAATATCCAATAAATTGTCTTCTATTCTCCACTTGAAGATATCCAAGGAGGGAGAACCCATCACTTCTCTAATCAGTCCATTTCATGTTTGGATAGAGCTAATTGTTAGGAAGGGTTCCCTCCCCAACACATACACACACACACACACACACACACACACACACACACACACACACACACTTCAAGCCTAAAATGGCCTCTGCAACTGCACCCATTGTTTATGGTTCTGCCCTCTAGGGACAAACAGATGAAGTCTAATCCTCCCTCCACATGACAACCCTTCAAATAGTTGAAGATAGTTATCAGATCCCTCTGATTCCTCTTTTTTCAAGCTAAATGTCTTCTCTTTCTTCTATTGATCCTCATATGTTACTGACTTAAGGACCCCCCCCAGTTACCCTAATTTGGATGTCTTTTTTTATAGTGATGCCTAGAAGTGAAAACGGTATTCCAGACCATGTTGGACGATGGCAGAATATAATGTGAATATCACCTCTCTAATCCAGGAATTATGCCCCTCTTAAAGCAGCCCAAGATTGCCTTAGCTGCTTTGGCTGCTATATTTGTCTGCTAAAATATATTGAGATTGCAGTCTACTAAAACCCCCAAATCTGTTTCAGAAATATCTACTATCTAATCATGTCTCTCTCATCTTATATTTGTGAAGCTAATTTTTTTTGTTCCTAAATGCAAGACCTTATGTTGATCTCAATTGAATTTCATTAGACCTAGACTATTGATGTAGCCTGTCAAGAGTTTTGGGGGATCCTGACTATGTCATCAACTATGTTAGTTGTACCTCTTGGCTTGTTGTTATTTGTACATTTAATGAATACATCATCTACACCTTTATCTAAGTCCTGGATTAAAATGTTAAACAACACAAAGCCTAGTGCAGACCTCTAGATTCCTCTACTGGAGATGTCCTGCCATGTTTAGAAGAAAATATTAACAATTGCTCTTTGAATCATGCTATCTAACTCGTCCTAAGCCTATAATAATATATTATTGTTTAATCCATCTCTCTCCATCTTCTCTAAATGCAAGAAGAGTATGAAATACTTTACCAAAAACTTTGTTGCCTTTGTCCAGGTAAATTATATCCATAGCATTCTTCTTCTTATCTACTAGCTTAATTATATGTATGTAGATGACTCCCAGATCAAAATATCCAACACTAGTCTCTCGTCTGCGCTATGGTCACACATCGCTTGTTGCCTTATGAACATCTGCAAATGCACATTTCACAAGCTTTTCAAACTCAATCTGTTCAAAACAGAATTTATTATCTTTCTGCCAAAAATGTTCCTCTCTTCACAACTTCCCTGTTCTCTTCAAGGGCACCACTATCCCTCAAGACTTTGATGTCACCCTCAGTTGCTCACTCCCACTCCCCTCATGTATCCAGCTTTCATTTCATGCTACTCTTACCTTTATAACAACTCTTGTATAAAATTATTTCTCTCTTAAAGCCACCACCCCTAGTTCAAATTCTCATTACTTCTCTCCTGGACTATTGCAGAAGCCTTCAATCTCCCTGCCTTAAGCCTTTCTCCATTCCAATCCATCTTCCACTTACCTGCTAAGGCAATTATTTAAAAAGCACTGATGTGAAGAAGCCACTTCCCTATTCAATGAGCTCCAGTGGCTCCCAATTACATCCAAAACAAAATATAACATCCTCTGTTTGGCACTTAAAATGCCTCATAATCTGGCATCTTCCAACTTTTCCAGTCATCTTATAATCTGCTCTTTTCCATATACTCTATGTTACAGCAACAATGACCTATTTGGCCATTCCTCAAATATGACACTTCATCTCTCATCTCTATGCCTTTTCATTGGCTGTTTCCCATGCCTGGAATGTTCTGCCTCTCACCTCCACTTCTTAGCCTCCTTCATTTCATTTAAAACTTGTCTCAAACCCCACCTCCTCCTCAACACCTTTCTCAGTCCTCAGTCCTTTTCCTCAGACCTCTCAGTTGTTATCTAGTTGACAGACAGCTGCTTCAGCACCCCTAAGCAAGGAATTGCCAATGCCTATTATTGTCCTCGTTTTCCTCTGCTCCTTAATGGATGGTTCCTCACATGATAGTTTCTGTGCCCTTTCCGTATCATTCTCAGGAGGACAAACAGCTTCTTCCTCCTCAGAGCATCCACTTCTCTCTTCTTCAGGAGTTTCAAATCTATTTCAGATGTCTCTTTCTTTCTCTTTCTCCTCTGTTAGGCTCGTACATTTTTTTATTATCCTAGCAAGGGTCCCCTCCCCTCCTCTACCATGGGTCTCTTTGTGTTCCCATTGAAACCTCACTTCTATTTCCTTTAAGACCATTTTATTCTTCCTAACAATTTGAAATGTTGAGAGTAGTGCTTTGAGTTCCACCACTCCTTCCAAGAGGGACTCAGTTTATACTTGGAACAGAGATAATAGTGACTCAGCTGTGGCAGAAATACAAACATGGCACCCTCAGTGAGAACCCCTGAATCATTCCTATTATTCTCCATGATGGTTGAGATTTTTAGATGTATTTCTTTGAACTACTTGTGTGTGCTTGCACTTTGACATTAAGCATCTAATTAAAACTTTGACAGTAAATTATCATCTCTTAATAATTTGACCAACCCATTTAAATATTGTCTTCACAACTGCACATTCAGTCATATCTACCCTTCAGCCTTACATCAACTTCTGTCTGTTTCACCAAGTTGCCCTTTGCACCAATCTACTGTATCCATTTGCTTAACACTTGAATTTTTTCACTTGCTTTTTCTTCTGGACCTTGCTCTGTCATGCCAATTACTTTCTACTTACTTTTCTTGAGTTCTTCTTCTAGTTCAACTCCCTAATCCTCCTCAATCCCCCTTAATCCTTTGATATTTTTCTAAATTATCTTTGATGCTGCTTTTTCTCAACTCAGAAGTAGAGTCTGGACTAAAATCTGCATCTTTAGTTTAGGATCCTTCAAATTTTTCTCAAGTTCTCAAATTTTTCTTCCTTCAATTCGACCTCTTACCTACTTCAATGGTCCAAACCCTTCCAAGTCACTGACACAATTTTCTTCTTATCATTCAGCTCAAGTGATTGTTTTCGTTTATTTCTCTTCCTTTCCCAGAGAAGCTTGACATCTCATATGTCTGAAGTATTTCCCATCTCCATCTTCCAGAGGACAACAATTACAACCACAAACATTTCTACAATACTTAAAGTTTATGTAATCAATATAACATATTATATTTGGGTAAAGAGACCTAAGGTCTATTCTCATCTCTGCCACTAAATTGGTACGCAAAGTAGAGGGATTAGATGATCTTTTCTAATATTGACTTCTATGTTCTATTTTCCAAAATCCTTTCCAGGTTAGACATTGTATGTTCTACATTGTTAGGTCTTCTCCATTTTTAACACTCCATATCATAAGGGATAGCTTTTAAAACTCAGATTAGATAATTCCTTCCAGTTCTGACATTCTGTGGTTCTATTGCAAGGTCAACAACAATTTTTTCAGTGAATGAATGATCTCACAGGGTGGGTCAGATTCCATTTCCTTTCTCTGTTGCTCCAGCCAACTACCACGGAATGATCATTTTGCAAAGAGAGCTATCAAATATCAAGCTGCAGGATTTCTATGGAGACTTTAAAGTTGGATTTTTTGGAAAGGTGAACTACAGTTTTTACAGGTAATGACAGCATATTCAAACAAACATATATTAAGCTCTTGCTTTATCTTCTAGCAAGACACTGTGCTAGGCCCAGAGACAGTGTAGAAGAAATGGCTGGAATATCACTGTTCATGGAAAAATAAAGTAGTCAGAGAGAAAAAAAAAATAGAAGTTAGATTCATAGCTTTGCTGTGACAGCCGTAAAATTATCAAGAAAGTAGTTTGTTGCCTGCAGAATGAACTTTAGAGGTAGGTAAAAGTATATTATTTTTGAGAGATCAATTACCAAATTGTGAAAGTGGGATTTCAAGGGGAGAATATCAGCCTATGAAACTATCTGTCCCCTGTTGTTTCCCAGGTCCATAGTTCCTTCAGTTCAATATGCTCTCTCTATCAGGTGATAGAGATGGTTTGGCAGAAGCCATCATTGTTATTTTTAGTGGATGACTTCTAAGGATTATGAAATTAATGTAACCTTGACTGAAGAGACCCAAAGTCTTTTCACCAAATAAGCCTTAGCTTCCTTATCTCTAATGTAAGAATAATACACTGACACTAATACTTCACATGGATGCTATGAGTAAGATGCTTTGTAACACTTTTCATACAAATATGAGCTTATGCTGGTACTACCCCAGAGTGCACGAGCCCAAACACCTCAAGCTTCCTCTAATTGCTGGTATGACTCAGACATCCAAGAATTTATGCCAACCCTTCCTAAATCCATGTCTATGCCCAAGATGTACCTTCTATTGAGGTTCCACATGTTCTTACCCACAGAATAGAGAAGGATTCTCTCCCCCTACCTCCAATCTCTCTAGGGTGTTTCATTTCTCCATTCCCCACTGGATAATAACAATGCATTCCTCCCTCTTGTCCTTCCTTCTGGATAGTAGCAGTAGCAGTAGCAGTAGTAGGAGTAGTAGTAGTAATAGTAGTAGTCATAATAGTAGTCCTAATAGTAATTATAGTTGTAATAATAGTAGTAGTAGCTAACATCTATATAGCTCTTATTACGTGCCAGGCACTATATTAAGCACTTTACAACTATTTCATTTGATTCTTAAAATAACCCTGGCAGGTAGGTACTATTATTATCTCCTTTTTATAGATAAAGAACCTGATGTAAACAAGAGTTAAATTATTTTCCCAAGGTCAAACATCTACTAAGTGTCTGAGGCCAGACCACACTACCTGACTACAACTGTTGTGAATACCCAAGGGTGTGCAACAACAGTAGTCACTCATTTCTACAAGATTTCAAGGTTGGTGAATGGCTTTCAATCAATCCATAAACACTGATCACATGGTAGACACTGTGCAAAGCACCAAGGATGCCAAGAAAAACCAAAAGCATCCCTGTCCTAAAGAGGTTCACTTGCTAATGAGAAGACACCATGCAGAATAACTAGGTACAGCTACATACAGAGTTGATGGGAGGTAATCTCAGAGGAGAGGACTCTAGAAGCTCAGGGATGGGGGAAAAACTTCCTGTAGAAGGTGGACTTTGATTTGAGATGTGAAAGAAGCCAAGGAAGCCAGGAGATAACGGCAGGGAGGGAGAGCACTTCAGACATGGAGATAGCCGATGGATATTAGAATAAGTGATAGGTAGTAGGAGAGCTGGAAGGACCCTCAGCTAATGGGAAGGCACTAGAATTGACTGAGTAAGGAAGTGGCATGGGCAGACCTGCACCAAGAAATCACTTTGACAAGTGTCATGAAGTAGGTGTGGCGCAGTGGATAAAGTGCCAAACCTGGAGTCAGGAAGACTCATCTTTCTGAGTTCAAATCTGACCTCAGAGTCTAGCTGCAAGTCACTTAATCCTATTTGCCTCAGTTTCCTCATCCATAAAATGAGCTGGAGAAGGAAATGGCAAACCACTCCAGTATCTTTGCCAAGGAAATCCCAAATAGGGTCATGAAGAGTCCAACATGACTGAACAACAGCATGAAGCGGGAGGAAAAATTAGAAAGATAACAAAATAGTCTTAGCATTATTATACCCATTTACAGGTGAGGAAACTTTGGGCCCAGAGATTAAGAGTCTTGCCCATCATCACACAAGCAGTAGTAGGTTGTCAGGGCCAGAATTTGAACCCAGGTGTCCTGACTCTGAATGCATCACTCTTTCTACTCTAGGCTGCTGCCTCTGGGTATGTTAGGGAGAGGCTGCAGAGATCCATCTGGCTTCCTTCAACTTTCATTTCTTGACAAGATGGCCAAACCCATTAGTCTGCGGTGTTGCAGCTTTACCCAAACAATCTCCTTGATAATTTGAACCCTGTTTTTCTAAGATGCCTTAGGAAAGTGAACAAAGTGAACCCATGAAGGTTTCCTGAATTTGTTTCTCTTTGATGATTTGTTTGCCTAAAGTGGTTTTGTGTAATGAACAGCTCCAGTTCTTTGACTCTATAAGGGCTTTACCAAAAGCCCTTTTACATTGCAGAGATGTTCTAAAATTATTGGCCAACAAAGATCCAACTATAAGCAAATAATAAGCAACAAAGGTGATCAAGGAGCTGTGTCTAGTGTCAGTACTTGGTATGAGAGGGACTGAAGAGAGATAAGGAAATCATAGAAGGTTTCCTGGAGGAGGTGACATGATAGCTACAACTTTAAGAATAGGCACCATTTTGATTTATTTACCTATGATTTGGTTGTAAGATGTGATTAAACTAGGGAAGATGATCCAGGAATAGGACATTCACAACTCATGAGATTAATTTTGAGACAGATATCCCTGATTTTGCCTGACCTTAACTGTGTCTTTCTTTAACAGCCTTGTGAATAAGGAAATTTGCCTTGGGAACTCCTACTTGGGCCTGCTTCCTGGGGAAGGTGTCAAGGCCTCCATCTCTAATTCTGCCATCTTGATTAGAGGGCACTGGAAACTAGAAAAGTTATTCATGTAAGTTGGACTTTAGTCAGAACTCTCAGAGTGATGTGTCATATTCATAGGCCTCTCCTTTATGGCAAAAGCTAATTCTCCCTCTGACACCAAACCAAAGAATCCTATTGTGTCATAGTCAGTGTGGAAGGGACTTTAAAAGATAGGGCATAGAATATTTGAACCTGAAAGGACAAAGAAGGGATGATAATTAATCTGATCAATTAATTCCTGTTGCTGTATTAATTTGAGAGATCTGTAGGGAGGTCTTCAAAGTATACGATTTTCAGTTGTAGGATTCGACATTCCTATCTTTGTTGTTTAAAAAATAATAATCATGATAGAAATTCATTTATGAAGGTTAGTGAGAAGCTGGTAGGGAACTAGGTTTTGGACAGGCTGAGCCTTGAGTAGCCTGCCAATAGCATAATGCTTCTCTTTTTCTTTGCCAGCACTCTTCTTGGAGACTTTGACCTGAATGTTAGACATATCTCCATTTCAGTGTCTCTGAGGTTGGGCAGTGATCATTCAGGAAAACCCACGGTCACCATTAATCACTGTAGAAGCCATATTGGTCATCTGGGGATCAGAATTTCTGGAGACGTTAGGTAGGTACCTCTCTGAAGTGCCTAGAATTGCTCCCCATTAGGGGGACCCTATGATCCACTCATCCTAGGGCTTTGTCTTTTATGCGGACATCAAATCAATATTTTTTTATATCCACAGTGCACACAGTAAACACTTAATAAATGTTTATTGACTGACTAACTGATAGGTGATCCCACTGCTACCCCATTTTCTTGGACCTTGGCCCTTGATCTCAAACTCTGAGTGAGTTTACTAAGAAGATAAACTAAAACCAAAAATTCTTAATCCCATGAATATAATATTTACAATGGAGCTTATTTTATTCCCAAAAAAGCTGAAAAATGAGGGATCCTTCTAGGTTGAGCCATAACATTTGCTTGGCTTAACCTCCTATAAGTTTATCTTTCCAGCTGGCTGTTGAACCTGTTTCAGGATAGAATTGAGTCCAGATTGAGTATTGCCTTGGAAGAAAAGGTAAATGCATGAATGAATGAAAGAATGAGTGAATTAATGTTATTTTTAATTGGTCAATCAAGTGATATTCCTAAAGTCTTTGAAAATGGTTTGTTCTCTAAATCAAGTTAAAGATTCTCCAAAAGAATTTTGTTTGTACTATTTACAGATTTTTTTCTCTCTTTAAGAGATTTATTCACCCTTAAGTAACCTTTCTCTCTCAATCTATGTTATCTCATTTGGTAACCTCATCAACTTCCAGGGGTTCAATTACCATCTCTGTGTAGATGACTTCCAGATCTATATATCCATCACTGTTTTTTCTTCTGAACTCCAGTCTTGCATTACCAGCTACCTCTTAGACATCTCAAACTAGATGTTCTGACATCTGACATCAGGCATGGGTAATAAGAAATAGGAAACCATACTTTGCCCATTTCCCCTGTAGTCATCTACAGGCCTGAAGCAGACTCACTCCCTCTGAGGGTATCATGCTCCTATCCTCCAGTTTTAGGTAGACGGTGGTGGGGGGTGGAGGTGAGTTGTAGAAGTTGCCAACTTCATCATCATCTTTGCTTCATTGAATTCTCGAAGTAGACCTTTCCTATAGGGTCCAGCAATTTGACTGCCCCCCAAAATGCAATACTGATGTCAACAACCATCTGGGGGATAGTCTCTGAGCTGGCGTAATAACCCATCTTCATGACAGCTCAGTAACCCCCATCATCAGGGTCTTGGCTAGAGTGGCGGGATGTGGGGCTAGGGGTAAGGCTGGTAATGTAGGGGGCAAGAAAGTCATGGTCACAGCCATCATGAAAGGAACAGAGAAGGTGACCCTAGAAGTAGTGGATTCCAAGCCTATTAAACATATTTTTAATGGTATCTTTATTTTATCACTTAATTTTTCCCATGTATCCCTGCTCCCAGAGTTATCCTTTAAAACAATTTTTTAAAAAAAGAGGAAGAAGAGAACAAAAATTCTATAAAACCAATCAATACATTGAAAAAAAAACCTGACATCATATGCAGTATTCCATAACTGTGGGCCTCCTACTTTTGTAAAAGAATGTAGAGAGTTGTCTTTTCCTGTTTCTCGTTTTTAATTTTGCAACATTCATTTTCAGTTGTTTTATGGTTGTTATCCTTTCCATTTATATTGCTATAGTTATTGTACATAGTTTCCTTGGCTCTGATTACTTCACTCTGTGTCACTTCATTTAAATCCACACTTCTCTGTATTTGTCATATTTGTCATTTCTTACAGCACAGTCATGTTGCATTACATTTATTTTGTCACAATTTGTTTAAGAATTCCTCAGTTGATGGGCATTTATTTTGTTTTCAGTTCTTTGCTACCCCAAAAAGTGCCTCTATAAATATTTTGGTATATAAGAGGACTTTCCCTTGAGATAAATACCTAGTATTCCCTAATATAGTTGTCATTAGTTGTAATTCTTCTTTTGAGATCTGTTTATACTATTAACTCAATTAGCATACACCTCCCCCTTAGATATAACAAAGGCAAACTTCAACCCAGATTATGTCAGGATTATCTCCAATTTATGGTTGGATGTGGCTAGTTATGTTGCAGCATATTTCCTCTTTACTTCATTTAGAATTAGTTTCTCCCAAGACAATTGGCAGACAGAGTAGAGCGCTGGGCCATAATCAGGGAATTTGGCTGGTCTGGAGTTCACTTGTCAGGTCTTTGTGCTACCAGAATGTAGCATAGTGAACTAAAAAAGCCAGATGAGAGAGCTCAGCCCCAGGATGTCTCTGTGACATCACTCTTCCAGGCAGCTCTGGGCTAGAAAATGAAACAGGTGAGAAGAGGGCTGCCCTTCATGAGTCCTATGCCCAAGCCCAACTATAGGAAAAAAACAAAAACAAAAAACAAAACAGAACAAAAAAATTCCAGGAAGAACAAGGGCCTGAAGAAACCTTATTATACTCTTCTCATTGCATTCTCCCAGATATGTGTGCTGGTCAAAAGTTCAGTGGCCTCTTACCTCCAGCCCTATCTCCAGACACTCCAAGGTATGGAACAAAGTTGGTCTTTGTAAGGAAAATGCATGCAATCATGTCCAACCTTCAAACCACTTTTTTTTTAATTTAGCCACATCCAAGGTTGGTCAGTAGCAAATATAATACAGAGTCACAAATACTCCTAAACCTCACCTATAATCAACCTTGGAATACATTCTTAATAATTTTCAGTATTGATTTTACTTTCCTACTTGCTCTCTGCTTGGATATTGCAGCTGATTCTCCAACTCTGCTGGGTCTGGGGAATGCTGTAAGACTGTAGGAGGAAGGACAATGGTGAGACTCTGCAGGGTTAGAGATCTAGAACTTCCTGCAACAGGAGTGGCCAGGGACACTTTTTCCATCATATGACTTCACAAGGAGGGTTAATGTTCTGCTGAGCTGGGTCTGGAGAATCAAATATTCTTCCTGCTGGCTGAGAGAAACATGGCAGGGGCTTGGGGAAATGGAGGAAGAGGACAGTTAGAAAGTTGCTGAGGATAATCCACTGAATGGGAGGATGGAGAATTTGCTGAATATTGACAATTTTTATGTAAGTAGGAGTCAAACTGAACCACAGGTAGGGCTAGATTCTCTCAGGGCTCAACTCTCTATGGGTTAGACATAGTCTGGCCAGGAAACTGGACAGGACCCTGACTCTGCTTCTTTCTTGGATTGCAGTCACTGTAAAAGTTGATGAGATTTCCAGCTTGGATTACAGTCTTTTGGGGCCACCCAAGATCACTTGGCAGAACCTGGATGTGATGTTCAAGGTGGAGCAGTCCTGCCTAGTAGAGTCAATGCAGACCATGGTGTAGGACAGTCCTGCCCCTTTCTACCTCACTAAACTATGTAGCTGGGGAAGTTCAACATAGCTTTCTCCTCCCCTTGAGTTATACTGCCATCCCATGTACCAGTGAAGCCAAAGGGGGCTGGAGATGTGGGGGTTCACTCTTATAAAACAAAAGCAACATATGTGGCTTCAGAAGCCTGACTTCAAAGAGACAAGAGTGGGAGTCCTTTATCGGTGGCTGGCCTTGCCTCATGGTGCTTCTCTCCATCCACAGGGGGAGTTCTTTAGTAACACTCACCGCTCCCCTGTTCCTTTTGATGCTCCTGCCCTGAACCTTCCTCAGGAAAACAACCACATGGTTTACTTTGGAATCTCAGATTATCTCTTCAACACAGGCAGCATGGTTTACCAAGAGGCTGGTGTCATGAACTTTTCCATCAGTGATGAAATGGTAAAGAAAACCCAAAAGAAGCTATTTATGTCTATGCCTATTAATAATATTAATAATAGCTTACTATTAATAATACTACATACTGAACTTTTGTACATCAGATCTTGTTACTATGAATTTCCAGCAACCGTTCAAATGCTCTTGTTATAATGGAATTTTGTTCTAGCCAATATTTTTTAAAAAATAAATAGATGATAATGTAGGTAGTTAAAAGTATTTTGCTATATAGAGATTTTCTTATAGTCATATTTAATATAATAAATGGTAAGAATGGCCAGAAGGACAAGCAGGATGAATTGCCAGAAATTCAGAATAGAAATCACAGAGTCTAGTTGTCTCCTTTAATTGATTGGGAAACTGAGACTAAGAGACATAGACACTTGCCTAAGTCATTTCTATTCTTATGATACTATGGAGATACCAAAGTTGTTGACTGATGGAGCTAGAACTTCAACCCAGCTCTTCAGAACTGAAATCCATGCTAAAGGCTTTCCCCCTACCATGTTGCCTCATATCCCTAAAGAAGGACAGGGGAATAATAAGTTCATTAATTGTTGGTGGATCCATCATGAAAGATAACCATTTTTAACTTAAGTATGAAATTTTGCCATTGTGGGAAAGATGATCATAATGTGACATTAGCTTATGCTGACCACACCTTAATGCATTATTTGGGATTCAAACCTAATGCTTCACACATAGAAGTGAAAGGCCATAGGATTCGTAGAACTCTAGGGGTGGGAGAGACCTTACTGATACTGATCCTACCCCATTTGTTTTAAAAATAGAGAAACTGAGGGCCAGAGAAGGGAATGGCTTGACCAAGTTCGCACTGCCAATTATTGACAACACTAGGACTTGAATGAGGGTCTCCAGACTCCAGAACTGACTAAGAGATAGAATAATTTGGTGGAGTCAGAACCCCAGGTGCTAATCTGGACTCTGCCACTAGTTTGCCCTGTGACTCTGAGTGAGTTCCTTTCCTATTCTGGGCCTTATATTCTTCATTTATCAAATAAAGCCTTACTCAGTGAACCTAGCTCACATGTTTTATTATTGCTTTCCCTGGTCACAAGAGTAATACCCAGGACCCAGTGTAGATTCCTGCTCCTATAGTCATATCTCCTTGGTCCCTTACCTCTTAAGTTCTGAGTGTGTTTCTCTTGCTACAGATTCTCACAGACTTTGGCATCCATTTGACCACCAACTTGTTCAAAAATCTGATCCCTGAGCTGGCCACAGCCTATCCCAATATGCAGATGGAGTTTCAAATGTGCCCTGCTACATTCCCGATCCTGACTTTCAGCCCTGGCAACGTGACAATTACGCCAAAGATACATGTGGAGGCCTTCGTCATCTTACCCACTGCCCTCCCCAAATCTGTCTTCTGGCTTAGTGTGGTCAGTCTGGGCCTATTTGGGAAGGACTGGATTATAAATCCAACATGCATAAGATCATAGGATCTGGAATTGAAATAGACTTTCCAGTCTAAACCCAACATTTCACAGATGAGCAAACAGAAGTAAACAAGAAATGAAAGATTGCCTACCTCAAGGAGTTTACAATCTAATTTAAATTAAGCAAACCTTCCCTAGTGAGAGTAAACAGGATGAGGGGGAAAAACCTGAGGTTTTTTGTTTTTTGTTTTTTACCCAGAAGCCCATTCTAGAATGATAGGTCTAGAAGTTGGTGACCTAGGCCACCAACTCTCTGCATCTAAACCATTAAAGATATGTGGTGGTTGATTGATTTTCTAGAATTCTCCAGGGACAGAGACTGTTTAGAAGATCACTTGGTAGCTTCTTGCAGTATTTAATTATTCTTGTGGTCAGAAAGTTCTTCCTTACATTTAATCAGATGTTTCTAACAGAAAGCACATTTCCTCTTGTTGAATTTATTTCTATACCCAGAAACAGTGTTTCCCTGTCTCTGGGTATGGTATTGAGTGACACACTCGCTTAGTAGGTTCCTTTTAGGACTAAGTCTAGCTTCCTTCTACCCAGCATGTGTTCCTTCCTCCCTATTCCCAGATACAACTTGCACCATCCACAGAAATGTGTGGATTGGGCTCTTGGGCCCCTTAGTTCCATTCCCAATCTTGTCAGTAATTAGCCACCTGTGGACCAGTTTCCCCAGGCTACCTTGACCTGGATCTCTATTTTTTCCTTTGTAGAAATAAGGGGATTGGGCCACATGATCTCTAAGGTCCAGTTCTGATATTATAGCCTTATATAACAGACTGTGTTTCACTCATTGGTGCACCTTCTGATTTCCCAAGCTCTATCCCCAGGGCAAACACAATAGCTCTCTATGCTAGCATCCCCTGACTCAGCTGAACCCTGGGTTCTCTTCTCCTTTTCTAGACCACTAATGTCTCAGCCACTGTGATGCTGACTTCTGGTAGAATCACTGGATCCATATATTCAAAAAGGTAAGAGAGAAGGATGGGTATTCTTATAATCCTCCCCATTAATATACTGGAGTTCCCACAAATTTTCTCTCAAAGTTTTAGTCAAGCTTTTCAGAAAGGATGCTAGAGAAGCCAATTTTATGCTTCCATTTAGGGATTTGAATGTGGAAAGGAATGCTACTTCAGGAAAACATAGGGTAATTTGGACTTTGAGAGAAATTCAGGTGTCAGGAATAGTGCCAAGGACCAGGGCCCACTTTTGCTACCATTCATTCCTTCTAATGATGTTGTACCCCTGCAGAATCCCACTCAGTTACCCAGCAAGCTTTCAGAACGAGTCCTTGGTGGGCCAGACTCTATGATCAATAAAGAATAGACACTATTGGGGACAGTAACTGCAGTAATCTCAGTCAAGAGAACTAAGTTCCAGAGCAGGTAGATGGCACAGTAGATAGAGCACCGGCCCTGAAATCAAGAGGACCTGAGTTCAAATCCGGCCTCAGACCAAACACTTGACGCTAGCTGTGTGACCCTAGGCAAGTCACTTAACCCCAATTGCCTAAAAAAAAAACAACAACAACAACAACAAAACGACAAAAAATAAAAGAGAACTGAGTTCCAATCCCAACAACATTTACAAGTGGTGAGAGTTGTGGCATCACATAACCTTTTCATGCTATGGTTACCTTAAATATTTTGCTACCTAACCATAGGGTTCTGATGGGGAAAGTGTTTTATAAACTTTAAAGAGCCACAGAAATATGTTTTTATTATTCTCTTTCATAGGGTAAGAAATTCCTTCTATCAATGCAGAGCAGCAAACTGTCTGCAACTTAGAACCTCAGAGTTTCCTGGAACACTGAGAGATTAAATGATTTGGCCAGGGTCACACAGTCAGCTCGAATTTAGGGTTCAGAGACAGGACTTGCATTCATATCTTCCTGACTCTGAGATCCATCTTGTTATTATTGTTATTATTATTCAAAATGATCAAAGACTGAATTCAGAGGCAAAGGTCAAGGTAATCCTGGAAGGCTTCCTGGAGGAGTTGAAGCTGGAGCTCAAAGAATATAATGGGATTCAGATAGAGATATAGGCAAGGGCAGGCTCTTTTTTTGCATAGTAGTGATTCTGGTGCCCTGTAGTATCCTATCATTCCTCTGCTGTTTTGGTAACCTCACTATGTCTCCACCCAACTGGCTCCCTCCCCTTTACCAGGCCTCTTGAGTATCCTCTCATTTTCCAGGACCCCAAACACTGCAAACCTATGGGATAACTCGCTCTTCTTTGTTTCTTTGCATAGTCGGTTGGCTGTGGAACTGAAACACTCTGAAATTGGCCAGTTTGACGTGAGTTGTTTTTAGCCTTTATGATTCATTCTACTTGGTTTTACTCTTATCCATCCCTTTTCTGGACTATGCTATGAGGAAAACAGAAGCAAGAGGGGAAATGGTCACTGCCCTCAGGGAGCTTATGGTCTAGTTAGGGAGAGGGGACACATGTGCAGCCAAGACTCCAAAGACAGAATGATATGATTTAACACTGAGATAAGTAGTGAGTTCTGAGTGAAATCCATCTAGACCAGGGGTGGTCTGGGACAATGGTCTTCAAGGTGACATGACCCCAAGGTCATACGTGTTTCAACCAATGAGAGAGTGGAAAGATCACTAATATCCCTCCCTCCTTGTGATAGCCAATCAGGGAGTTCTTACAGTTATCACAACTGCTGTTATCCTTCTACATTTCTACAATTCCCCCAATTCCTCTGTTTAGGAAGTCCCCAACCTTACTTATTCTGTAGTAGGCAGCTTCTTAGGACAGTTATAACCTACCTCCTTCTGGGGCATTTTGTAGCTGTGTGAATGATGTTGGGAATAGTCCCCGACCCTCCTCTGCCATACCCACCCCTTGTTCCCTAGCAATTTATAGGTGGAGCAGGTGCCCTCAGAAGGTTCTCTAGGGTTGTAACCAATAAGTAAGAGCCCTGCCTAACTCCCTCTCCAGGCCTTCCCCCTTTCATTTTGGCTAAGACAGAATGACTCATGAAGGATGAACAGACATGGGTGGGTCTCTATCTGCATCCAAAAGCTTTTACATTACCTTTCACCCAAAATTCACACCTCTTCTGAACATCTATTTTACTCCTATAGGGCATCATCATCTTTCCAGTCACCCAGATCCATAAATTTGGTGTCATCTTCAACTCCAATCACTCCCTCACTCAACATGCCCAATCAATTGCAAATCTTATTTTTCTCTGCATAGTGTCTTGTGTATCCACCCCTTTCTCTCCACTCACACAACTACCACACTAGTTCAGGATTTCATCACCTCTTGCTTAGTTTATTGCAATACACTAGTGTCTCTTCGTCAAATCTCTCCTATCTCCAATACATCCTCCATATAGCTGCCAAAGTGATCTTCCTAAAGCCCAGGTCTGACCGTGTCACTCCCTTACTCAACAAACTCCACTAGCTGCCTACTCTAGGATCAAATATTATTTCAACTTTGTTTCATTCTTTTTATAAGGTGCATAGTTATTAGTACTGCAATGTGTACATATAATTTATAAATAAATTGTGTACACGTGTTGGGATTTCAAACTCAAAAACTTTTACTGAAAAAGGTATACAATCAAAATGCTTTAGTGACCACGTTAACAACCACATCCTGGCTCCCCAACCTCTACTCTGCTCCACTGACTGATGTGTAAATGGAGACTTTATAAAATAAATCTTCTTTCCCCATAAACATTACAAGATTTTCAAGAGATTTTTCTGCCTCTGAGGCAGTAGGGTGTAGAAGAAAGAAACTCTGGGCAGATGCTAGGCACTCTGGATTCTCTCCTCATGGCTTTACCATGGATTTATTTGGGAATAGACTTTGGAATAGTCTTCCCTTCCCTGATCCCCAGTTTTTTCACCTGTGCAACAAAGGGGTCAGACTGGAAGGTTTCTAATTTCCCTTCCAGGTGACATTTTGGAATACTCAAGGGATGGTTATTTGAAGTAGTTTCTCCATTTCTCTGACTACTCCTTAATTCTGACTCTTTGATCCTCTCCTGTTTTATGTTAAAATGTTAACAATTTGAAAAAAAAAGTAGAGCATGTCAGAACTAGAAGGGGCCTTAGAGAGATCATCTCTTCTAACCTCCTTATCTTACGGAGGAGGACCCTCCTCTTCTTACTCCATCCACATGGGGAGTCATACCCTTACATGTGGGCATGCTGTCCAAAGAAATATAAATTTTGATCACTTACACTTTGCAAGGTATCTTGGGGTTTGGGGCCTAGATTTTTTTTGTTTCTACTTATTTATTCTATCATTTTTTTTTAACTGGGACAATGAACTCTTTTGTCTCATGTAGTTTTCATTTATGATTTCTTGAAATATAGCTCTGAAAAATCAGGCTTTGATAAAGCTTATTGGGATTCAAATGGAGCTACTTGACTATGCCTTTAAACCCAAATCACTCGGTTCTCACTGACTGGCCAATAGCAGGCCCCAGACCAAGCCTCATTTGTTCATTGTTTGGGTTTTGATGGTTCAGAGTGAGTGTTAGGAGAAATTGTTTCGATTCTGGCTAGAAACTCTGAGAATCTTCCCCCACCTGATTAATTCTTTTGTGAAGACAAAGTAGTCCATCTTTTGCCTCAATTCTTACCTAACCTTTAATCACTGAATGGGTGCCACCTCAGACAAACTGAGACCTGGGAAAGACCTTAGCTTAGAAGGGCCAGGGTCTCCCACTGCATCCTGGGCCATCGCCAGTCAGTCCTGACCTATATCTTGCCACTGGACTCCAAAGACTCTGGAACAGAGTGGGGCTGATGACTTTGCACAGCTCTGCTTCACTTAAATCCAATTCACTTGCAAGTCAAACATCACGGTCCTGATGTCATTGGACCTCATTGAGAACAAAGGACCACTACCACCACCACCAACAACAGAGGAGGACACAGATGGGGAAGAGAAATGACTTGCCCAGGACCACATAGAATCTAGTGACAAAGACAGGATTTGAACACAGACGTCCTTGGTTTCTATTTTAGGGTTCCTCCCACTATAAACAGTAGTTCTCCAGAGACCCTTTCACAGGATCCATAAGGTTAAAACAATTTTCATAATAATACTGAGACATTAGTTGCCTATTGAAATAATACCCCCATGTCTTTCTTTTAACACCTATGTTCTATTGTACTTTTAAATTTTTGTTAAGTATTTCTCAATTACATTCTTTAAAAAATTTACAAATTTTTTTTATTCTCAGTTTCAAATTATCTCCCTTTTTCTACCCTTTTCTCTTTCCATTGAGGAGACAAGAAATACAATACCTATTATACACATGAGGTCACGCAAAACATATTTCCACATTAGCCATGTTGAAAAGAAAGCAAGAAAAATAAAATGAAAAAAATATGCTTCAATCTGTACTCAGAGTTCATCAGTTCTCTCTTTGGCGGTAGATGGCATTTTTATCAGGAGTCCTTTGGAATTGTCATGGATCGTTGTATTGATCCCAGTAACTAAGTCTTTCACAGTATTTATCATTACAGTGTTAGGTCCTATTCTTTTTTCTCTGATCTCTTTGGGATACAGATTTAGTAGTAGTATTGCTGAGTCAAAGGGTATACACAGTTTTGTAGCCCTTTGGGCATAGTTGTAAATTGTTCTCTAGAATAGTTGGACCAGTTCACATCTCCAACAACAGTGTTGGTGTCTCTGTTTTTCCACATTCTTTCCAGCATTTGTCATTTTCCTTTTCTGTCATGTTAGCCAATCCAATGGGTGTGAAGTGGTACCTCAGAGTTGTTTTAATTTGCATTTCTCTACTTATTAGTGACTTAGAGAGCTTTTTTATATGACTATTAATAGTTTTGATTTCTTCCTCTGAAAACTGCCTGCTCATATCTTTTATTTGTCAATTAAAGAATGGCTCTTATTTTTATAAATTTGGCTCAGTTCCCTATATATCTGACAAATGAGGCCTTTATCAAAGAGACTTCCTATAATTTTTTCCTCCAGCTTCCTGCTCTCCTTCTAATTTCAGCTGCCTTGGTTTTATTTTTTTCTTTTTTTTCCCTTTGTTTTATTTTTGCAAAATCATTTTCATTTAATGTAATCAAAATTATCTGTTTTACTTCCTGTTATCCCCTCTATCTCTTATTTGGACATGAATTCTTCTTCCCTTATCCACAGATCTAACAGGCAAAATTTTCCATGCTCCCCTAATCTGCTTATGATATCATCCTTTATGTCTAGATTATATAGCCACTTCGATCTTATCTTGGTATATGGTGTGCAATGTTGGTTTACATTTGGTTTGTAACAGATTGTTTTCCAGTTTTCTCATCAGTTTTTGTTGAATAGTGAGTTCTTGCCCAAATATCTTGGATCTTTAGGTTTATCAAACATGAGGTTACTGTGGTCATTTACTTCTGTATATTGTGTATGTAATCTATTCCATTGATCAATCACTGTATTTCATACCCAATACTAGATTGTTTTGGTGGTTATTGCTTTGTAACATAGTTTGAGATCTAGTCTAACTACACATCTGTGTGAAGCCAGATGTTCTTCAGATACCTCAACCAAAATAACCTATCACAATAGATTGAATGCAGAAGCAGATATGAGAATCCAGTCATCTCCTATTAAGCCAGATATTAAAGAGATTTGTGAAAATACATAAAAATAACAGCACTTTTCTCACTTTTTTGGGAAATGTAGTTATTTTTATTAAAATATGTTATCTGTGATACTATTTAATGGGTTTATTATTTTTAAAGGATTAATAATTTTTTTTAAACTATGAGCTTTAATTTCTAACATGGTAAATTTCAATAGATATAACCCATATAAACAAAAGCTCTTTGGGTTCTCAATAAATTTTAAGAGTGTAAAGCAGACCAAAAAGTTGGAGAACTGCTGTCCTACTTCAATGGAACAATATAGAAAAACCCTGCAAGTGTTCTTTGTGTAGAGAAGAGAAGCAGAAAGATGAGTATTTTGTGTGTTCCCCAAGATATGGAGCTCCTCTGTTGAAGTCTTAAGGATTTTCTGTACAGTTTTTCATTTTTTCAACCTTTCCTGTTAAAAGGCACTCTGTACCTCTTGCTTCCTTCTAGGTGGTGAGAATAGAGAAGATTCTGAATTTCTTGACAGCTACCCTCTTGATACCAACTGTCAATGGTAAGATGGAACTGTCACCAATGCTTTTTACAAGGTATAAATGAGCTTAGAAAGAAATTGAACAATGTATAATATGGCAAGTTCTGGTCCCACAATCAGCAGTCCTAGGTTCTAGCTCCTTTGTGTGGTACTCCCTAAATCTTGGGCAAGTCATGTCCCCTCAGTGTGCCTCAGTTGCCACTTCTGTAAAGTGAAAATCAGAATCTTTGGCTAACCTTTGTCATAGGGCTGATTTGATATTGGATGATATTGGATGAAAATGATATTGAATGAAAAAGCACTTTGAAAATCATGAAGCTCCATATATGGTTATGTAAAGTAGTGATGAGTTCAAGGACTGACAGCTTGGGCACAGGAGCGTCTTGTCTTTAATCTCTTTCCCTTGGCCTGATGGGAAACAGTTGGGTGCTAGGCTAGTGCAAAGCTAAAGGGTCTAGTAGGCCTCCTTCCTAAATCAGCACCTTTGTTCTGAGATCAACCTCCAAACTCCCACTGACAAAAGGTAGCCTCAATTACCTAGGGGCAGGCAAATGTATTTTGAGCTTTCACCCATGTTCTGATTCCCTGGACAATGATTCTCTCTCTCTACTCTTCACATCTAGAGAAGTTTCAGAAAGGCTTCATCCTCCCTCTGCCAGAAGACATTTACTTTTACGACCTGGTTTTGCAACCCTATAAGGTCAGTGAGAAGCCCTGCTCCAAGGAGGAGCATGTGGTGGTAGGATTGTTGAGATGACCTGTTGCTCTGGTTGTGAGTGGTTTTTCACGGGTGTTGAAGGGAATAGAAGAATGTCTTTGATGGGGGATTAGCCTGAGACTTCACTAGGGTGCTGCCATGGTATGGACGTAGAGAGGTGACTGGTCAGGGGTAAGGATAGATGGACTTCCATTACACACAGCTATGGGGCTGCCAGCCATTCACTGACAAACGCTGCATCTGCCTTGGCCCTGACAAGTGAATCTAAAACAGGAGAACTTGATTCTAGCCCCCTTCCTCCCAACATATGTCTTCCTCCCACCCAGTAAACCAGACCAGCTAGAACTTCTGAGCCAGTCCAAGTTTCCGAAACTGATTTGGGGACTCAAGGAGGAAGGGAGAAGAGTGGCTTGAAATCTCTCCTGAAGTTGGTTTCAAGGCAGTATCCCTGGACACTTATACTAACAGAGTGAAACCGGGGATGGATGGAGAAAGTTGTGCCATATAGATGGCAATCTCTGTATTTGAGCTCCCAAAAGGGACTTCACCAAAGACTGCTCAATTCTCTATTTCACAAACATCAATGGGGAGAGCCAATAGAAGCACACTAAAGACTGGATCATTTGAAAGTCATTTCCAAAAGTCTGGGTACCTAGAGTCAAGCTGAGATTCAGAAAGCAAACAAAATGGCCCCTGAGTCTCTACAATAAATGGGATAAAGTTTATACTCTTAGGATGCCTCTCAGGCCCTCAGACCTAGCCAATTCACTTTTAATTTGTATACAATTCTAATGAACTGGGCTCTAGTCTTCCAGCCCACAGGACATTAGAAGGGGGAAAAAAAGTATAATGTATCAAGAAATAAGAAGTGACGGCTTACAGCTGGGGAAGATACAATATTATTATGAGAGTAGGTCTAAGATTTTAAAAATCAGAAGTCTAAGCCCATTAAGAAAGAAGTCAAATCATATTCCTTAGTCATTTAAGAAGAAAATAAAATGTCCAGTATGGTTTAGAAGGTTTTCCTACCAAAATGATTCAAATTTAAAAAAAAAAAAGAGTCTTTCACTTACGTGGAATCTGTATGAAAAGAAGAGGACTGACTGTTTTGGAAGCTAGAAGCTCTAGGTTCAAATCCTAGCTCTACTATTAACTTGCTTTCTGACCTTGGCAATTTTTTTTCCCTTCTCTGGGCTCATTTGCATTTCTTTATAAGCAGTTGGATGGTATAATGGATAGAACATTAGGCTTGAAGACCTGATTTCAAATCTGGCTTCAGACACTTTACTAAAATATATGATCCTGAGCAAGTCACTTAGCCTGTACCTCAGTTTCTTCATCTGTAAAAGGGCCACAATAATAGCACCTACCTCTCAAGGTTGTTGCAAGGATCAAATGAGATCATTGTAAAGCACTCAGCACAGTGTCTGGTATCTGGTAAACGGTCTAGAAATATTAGCTATTATTATTAATCTCTGTGCAATGAGGTTGAACTATATGACCTTTAAGATACCTTCCAGTCCTAAATCTATGTCTCTAAGACCAGCTTGTTTTCCAACCTCATGAGATGAATGAGCTGTTTCTTTCTGATCCAAACTAAGGGTAGTCTTGCTGAGATGGTGATGATGGTGGTGGGCTCCATTTGCTGTCTGTCCTCCAGAAGCAGCTTCCTCTGACTATTCCTCGGTGAGAAAGAGCAGTGGAAAGGGATCTGGCATTTCCTGAAACTTTGGAAATATCTTCTCCTTTGGGTGATGGGAAATGTAACATGGGGCAGGAGAGCAGCATGTGGCACCCACAGCTTTCTTGTGTGCATTCAGCACACAAAATTTACAAGGCAGTTGACATTTTTCTGTGTCTTCCAGAAAATAAACCATCAGTTTGTGAAATGATAGATAGGGCCCAGGAGCTGGACTCAGTGAAGATCACAGGGTTGAAGGAAAATTTGATTCCTATCAGTTGACCTGGTTTTAGGTCAAAGTGAGTATTTGCTTTTCCATGAAAGGTGTCTCTTCCTGCCCTGCCCCACCCCCCAAGTTAGAGAGGTGTCTTTTGTGAAGAAAGGTTCTTTACTATTTGTCCTCTTCTGACCCTTCCCTAGAACTTTCTGCTCTTAGGAGCCAACGTCCAGTAGACCAGAGTGAATACTGGCTGCGGAATATTGAAGAAATATCTGGAAATGAAAAGGCCACATTCCCACTTCTGTGGACTTGGGCAGTATTTCTCCTGCCTCTTCATCTGTTTTGGTGGATACTGGACGTTGTAACTCCTGCTAAGCAGTTTTTGAACATAGCGCAAGATACTTCCAGAGTATACTTTCTTTTTCTCATCCCACCCTCTCCCCTCTCCAGGGTCTAAACCAGGGGTGGGGAACCTGTGCCCTTGAGGCTACATGTGTCCCTCTAGGTCCTCAGGTGTAGTCCTTTGACTGAATACAAACTTCACAGAACAAATAAGGGAATTTGTTCCATGAAGTTTGGGTTGAGTCAAAGGACCACACTTGAGGAATTAGAGGTGCCACATGTGGCCTTGAGGTCACAGGTTCCCCACCCCTGGTAAACCATCCCCCAACGTCCCTGAAAGCAGAGCTCATGAGGCTTAAAGGAGTGGTGGTGCTTATTGTTTCAAGACAAAAACCATTAAATATTTGTTGCATCAACTTTGGTGTCAGAATTGATTTCAACAGGAAATATTTTTGCATATTTGCTCAGGCTTTGGAAGATTTCATAGAATCATAACTACAAGATTATAATTAGATAAATTTAATTTGGGAAAGTTCATAGGGAACGTCTGTCCTGGTCATGTTCAGTTGCACCAGGCAATTTGATGAAGAGGTAGGCAATGGGCAGGAGAGACAGGACCCTTGTGACGTGGTACAAGACCAGTAGAATATCATGATATATGTGGGTGTTGGGTCAGATGAATGCTATAGGGGAATGTCTACCCCAAGAGGTTGGCACCCTGGGAAATATCATTGTTGATTTTTCCAGGAGTGTGCTGGAGCCAGATCAAATTGGCTTATAAGAGCCAATTATTAAATTTTAAATGTAAGCATTTATACTTCAGAAATCAGCAAGTTGTAAATCAGAGCTCCAATTATTCTTTTGTTCTACGTGTGTAGCCATCTCTGCTATTGGGCTACCAGCTCAAGCTACACACAGAGATATTGTCTAAACATCCCAGGATTGAAATGTTGCCATAAAAGCAGCCTCATGGAACATCCAACTGAGTTTTCATTCATTCATTCATTCAACAATATTTATTGAGTACCTACTTTAAATGGGCTTGGCTTAGTTGTAAGAAGGAGGATATAGATATGAATAAGGCAAGCCTTTACCCTCAAGCAGCTCACCATCCATTCAGAGATGCAGTACATAATTCTCCTTCCTAGGAACCCCCCCTCCACAGTCCTATGTCTTTCTTTACCTTTGTCATATTTCCTATCACATCTTCAATTTTCATTATTTGGTTAAAAAGATTGAGAATTTAAAGCTAGAAGAGACCTTAGAAATCATGTAATCCAACCTGCCCTTTTGCACAAAGGTTCAGAGTTGCCAAGTAATTTGCCTGAGATCTGAAAGGTCATAATTAGCACAGGGGACATCCGGACCACAGTCATCTAAATGTAAATCCAGCATTCTCTCTGAGAGTAAAGTCTGTGCCATATTCATCCCTGCCTCCCTTACATCAAAGCCATGCATAGAACCCTAGTCATACGTAGCAAGGAATCAACAACATTTTTTGAATGAATTATTTCACACCCAACTATATATCAAGGAAAACATAAGACTTACCCCCAATTAAATACAAGACACAGGTCATGAGATTTTAAATGCCCAGTGAAGGGTGCATATAGTAAAGGACTGAGGGGAAGACAGGGTCAAAGCCAAATATTGATGTAAGGGCTGAAGTAGCCAAGGGAGGTCTCCTGGAGAAGATCAGGTTATATGCTGAGCCTTGAAGTATGCATGGGCTTTAAAGAAGGTATTGTAATCATTCACTCACAGAAGATCCTGCTACCTGGGAAATTTCCTCCTGTTTCCCATACTACACCATCCACCACCAGACAACATCTTTACAACCTGGTCGTGAGCCAGTCCAGGAGGGATTTGAAGTATCAGAATTGACAGTAGTGAGATGAAAGAGAAAGGCAGAGGGGGTTAACATTCCCTATAATGCTGCCCTTCTCCCTCACTGGATCTGTTATTCCCTCAATCCTGCCTTCACAGCACTTGTCTTCAAATTAGATTCCATAGCCCTCTTGGTACTGAAGTAGCTCCTGGTGTCCAGAGACATGGACTGAGGGCAGGCAGGATGCTGCCTGCAACCAGTGCAACTAGTGTAACCAGCTGCACTAGGAAGCTGTGGCTTCTAACTTCCCATTTATAACCCAGACTTTATGCCACAGGGAAAGTGAAATGTGTGGACTTTCCTTTCCCTAAGTCTCCATTCTGGTAAGGCTAAGGGAGATCATTGAACTGGGCACCACTTCCTTGCGGGGAGAAAGTGGTCCCAAGTTCCCCATTGTGGTTTCCCTTTGTATCTCCCTTTGGATGGTGATAAACACTCACTTGGGCACCATTTGATCTCTTAGTTCAACACAAGATCATAAGATTACGTTATTTAGATTTGAAAAGAACCTTCAGAATTTATCTAGTTCTTTACCTCCCCATTTTATGGAGAAGGAAGTTGAGGCCTATAAACAGAAAAGGGTTTGCCTAAAATCACAAACATAGAAAGTAGCCATTTTCTTTTTTTATATAACAACTAAATAAGTTTGGATTTTCATATATGCATATATATGTATATATGTATACACACACACATATATATGCCTTGTTTTAAGTAAATTTGTATGTGAACATCTACATTTTTATAGATATTAATCATGTCATCTCATTTTAGACCTAGAATCATAGAACCTAATTGAGATAATAATGTTAGAAAGGCTGCAGAAATACAGCCACACTGTACGAAACACTTTTGGTTTTGAAATTGTATATGACCATTCTGGGAAACAATGAGATATTATCCTGAGAAAGTAACTAAGACTTCTATACTGATGGCAGAGATCCCAATCTACACATATACCCTAAAAAAGTCAAAGGTAGAAAGGAAGATCCCATATGCCCCTCAAACATCTAGAGTAGCACTAGTGTGGTATCTAAGGAGTGGGAAAAAAAGCAGATGACACTGAGGAATGGCTAAACATATTGTATACATGAATATAATGTTAAAATAATATACTGTGACATAAGAAATGATTAGTCTGAAGAATTCAGAGAAGCTTGGAAAGACTTACATGATCTAATGCAGAGAGAAGTAAATATGAATCAGGAAAACTAGGTAAAGGATGACTACAGAAATGTAAACAGAAAGAACAAAACATTTCAGATCAAATGTTGTGTAATTATAATAGCAAAGCTCAATGGGGACTTTGAGATCATCTCATCCAACACACCCTCATTTTATAGATGAAGAAACTGATCTATATTCTGCCTTTTGCTTATCTTTTTATTATATTTGGCCAGTTCTGAGAGAGGAGTACTAGTCTTCTTCAAGTATTGTTTTAGTAGTTACACTTGTTTGTATTTCATTTAACTTTATTTTTATGAAAGTACATGCCATGCAATTTGGTGAATATACATTTACTATTGATATGTTTTCATAATGCAATTTCCCTGTTTGTCTATCTTGAGACTGTGAGTTTTTGTTTTTCCTTTTATTCTGGTAACAATATTTCCACTACTACTTTTTTGGAATTACCAAATGCAGAATAAATTTGGCTCCAGTCTCTCCTTTTCACTCTATAAAGGTCTTTATTTTTAGATGTCTTGCTTACATGCAGTAAATTGTTGGGCTTTATTTTTTAACCATTCTAACATTTTATTTACTTTTATCAAAGTGTTTGAGGCATTCAAATTTAGGGTTATAATTGCTAAGTTTGTGCTTTTCTCCATCTTTTTGTATTGCTTTTTATTCTCTTCTTCAGTCGGTATTTTGTCCTTATGATTAGTTGTGCTTTACTATTTTTATTCTCTTCAATTCCCACAGTCTCTCAGCCCACTGCTATTAGCTTACCTTATCCCAAATTTCTTAAATTTAATTAAATTGTCAATATCTTTCTTTTTTTATTTGTTTGCCTCCTACATACCCCTCCCACTTTTGGTCCTTCGCTGTCTATATCCAGATAAGAATGTAGTTCAAAATGTTAGGGTATTCTGAATTTTTTCCCACCTATTCATCAGTTATACTTGTGCTTATTCCTCCTTCATTCTCCCTTAAGGAGAGGTAAAGCTGGGAAATTTGAGCCCCCTCTTCTGTCCTGTTTCTTTGTCATTGTATTGTAAATTTTACATGGTTGAGCCTTTTACTTCTGTGTCTCTTTGCAACCTTAATCCACGAAGGAAGCTGGGTCTTGTGGAAGGAGGTACTCTTACTCCTATACCATGAGGTTCAGTACTTGTCTCTGCCTTCATGATCTCTCACTGCTCCTAAAGCCATACTATCCTATCTATGGCGTCCTGACTCCAAGTCCAAGACTTTTTGTAGTATATAGGACCCACTCTGCCAAATTCTTCTCCTCTTGCAGTTTTCTCTGCCTTTCTCTTCTTCCCTCTCCCAACACTTCCCACCCCTTCTACCTGCAGCCCCAATGCTCCAGTGTTCATGTGTGTACTTGGGAGGATGGAAAGCAAAGATACCAATGTATAGTAGTTCATGGCCCCTTCTACCACTCTGGATTGCTAGTTGCCTCTGGGGACCCATAGATACCTTATCCTGGGGTGGGATGCAGTTACAAGAAATTTTTTTTCTTACATTTCCAGTCTATCACCTGGGCAAGGATTGGGCATTGGGCAGAAATTGAGGCAAACCTGAAGACTTGTATTCTCTAGTATGAACTATTCTATTTCTCTTCACTCTGCCTTTTATAAATCTTCCCAAGTTTATCTGAATCTATCTTTTTATCATTTCTTAAGGCACAAAAGTGTTCCACTACATTCATATCCCATAATTTCTTTAGTTACTCTCCAATTGGGGGACATTCACTTTGTTTCCATTTCTTTGCTACAGCAAAAATTGTTGCAATAAATGTTTTTACGCATTGATGTCCTTACCTCTGTCTTTGATATCTTTGAGGGTATATATCTTATTAGTGGTATCACTGGGTCAAAGGTTATGCCCATTTCAGTGAAATTTTGGTTATAGTTACAAATTGCTTTCCAGAAAGTTTAAACTAATTCACAGCTCCACCAGCAGTACACTAATATGCCTTTCATCCCAAAGCCTCTCTAACAACTGTTATTTTCCTTTTTTTTAAAAAAAATCATCTTTGCCAATTTGAGGGGGATGAGGAAGAACTTTAGAGTTGTTTTAATTTCAATTTCTCTTGTTAGTGTTTTGGAGCACTTTTTCATGTGGATATTGATAGCTTGCCCCTTTTCCTTCGAGAATGGCAGGGATTGATTTCTAAAGGGTCTGGGTGACCCCTTTCCCTCTGCTCTACTAACATTTCCTAATACCTCTCCTTAAGGACTCAAACTGGAAGACTAATAATAGGGTGTCCTTTTGTGTACTCCAAGCATACATGTGCTCATCTTGTACACAGTTGATACAAAATACTCCTTTTGGTGCACTTTTCATACAATTTCTGAAGCTGTTACCTTGCATCCTGAACCTGAGCTTCTTTTCAATTGAACAGATATGTATTAACGTGACAATGGTATAGGCTGCATGAACATTTGGTCAGCATCTTAGGTAGGAATGTACTGGTAAATGCTTAATAACCAGTTCTGGGGGGAAAAAAAAGCAGACACAACATACTTTTAAGTTTAATTTGCATCATTAACATTTTTTCCATCACTTTCTTAAGTCTAGACAATCAACAAAAGAGTAAAGTAAGTTTTAATTTGTGGTGTTTGCCAATTTCGGAGGATTAAATGCTCACACTGAAAATTTAACAATGAGCTCTTGCTGGTTGATAGGAGCTGGCTCCAACATACCCTTTGTCCTAGGTAATTTGTTGCAGTAGCCTACCTCACTGTCCAGCTTTCAGCAGATCTACAGAAAGGAGTGTAGTATGTATTTTGGCCACCAGATGGCTCCATCCTCAAAGTACTAGACAATTCAGAGCTTATCCATTGCACATGTGCTATTAGGCTTTCCCAAAAGCTACAACGTTCTTGATACTCAACAGAGGGTATTCACCTATAAGCTCATAGAGTACTATCTTTCACACTATAGAGACAGCTGGGTAGTTTTAGTCACCTTCACTAGCTAGCTAGCTTTGAAATTTAGTCTAAGGGAAAAGAAAAAGAATTATCAATCTAAAATATCAAAATCATTAATTCTCTCATCCCACATCAACTTTGGGAAATCTGCTTTTTGTTGATCAATCTCATTCATAAGACTTAGACAATTGGTTTGTCGATGGACACGTGGTTGATTAAACCCAGTAAAGGAATATAAGTAGTTATATATGAGCTTTTGCATAAGAAAACCAGAAACAATCCCCCCAATAGTCTCTGCTTTCCAAATCTCTGAGCTAATAGGTCATGAGATAGATAGGCCACTGAGGACATCTAAGAGAAGGATTTTTGCTTCAGAAGACTGGCTCTGAGTCATATAGATAAGGGGAGCAGGAGCTAGGATTCTAGACCGCAAAGACAATTTGATTTGGTAGAGAAAAGGAGGGAAATTTGGGTTTGGAACTTGCAAAAACTAGATCTGCAAAAAAAAAAAAAAAATTGGAGAAAATAGAGAGTAAGAGGATGGGATAGGATCAATCTACCAGCCCGATCTTGCCAACAACTTAAAGTTTCACTGCAGTTGTCAGTCTGGACTCTGCTATCACACTGGTTCTTCCTAGCAACAGTGGTCTGACTCACCAGCACAATGTTTCAGTCTTATCTCTGTCCCACGATCACCGTCATTGCCAGTCTTTGAACACCCCTTGCTACGTCCAGCTTAGGATACAGTAGCAGTGGCAGCTCCAGAAAGAAGAAAACAGTGAACAGTAAGAGGCTGCTTCTGGCTGCCTATCTCACCAGCAACCTGGGAAAAGAAGGTTTTCAATGTCATGCTAGAAGTTTCTTCAAAAGGAAGAGAAGAGGACACTCAAGGATTTTGTGATGTCTATGTATGTCTATATAGCTTTTGCTGCCTTCCCACTTTCTCCCTGATCACCTGCTCTTTTCAGTCTTCAGAGAGAGGGAGGGGCTGGTTCATAGCACCTATACTATTAGGTACCTATTATATGCATATGCATATCATATGGGGTGTATGAAGTGTTCTAGGAAGACTAGCATCTCTAATGTGAGGGCTTGCTGAGCCCTTTTCAGGGCTGTTCATCCACATTTGGTGTCCACCTGATTCATCCAACTCTCACCTGTGGTTCCAAGAAGCTATAGCATGTGCAGTAGTCATAGCCCAGTAAAACCATCTTGGCAGATGCTAAACCAGGTTGTGGGTAACCAATGGGCTTCAAACCTTTCAATGAGTTAGGAGTCCTAAGCAAAACAAACTCTAAAGATGTACAAAATATTTGTAGCTCTTTTTGAGGTGTCAAAGAATAGGAATCTAAGAAAGGGTGCTCATAAATTGGGTAATGGGTATACAAGTTATAGTATATGAATGAATAGACTACTATTATGATGTAAGAAATGATGGGAAAAGTTTCAGAGAAACCTGAGAAGACTTTTATGAACTGATACAGAATGAAGTGAATGGAACCTGGAGAACAATTTATACAATGACAATAAACAATTTTGAAAGAATTAGAAACTTTTATCAGTGTAATGACAAACCATAATTCCAAAAGATTGATGATAAAATGTCGTTATTGTAAGACTATGGTGAAACATGCTATCCTCCTCCTGATAGAGAAGCAAAGGACGCAGAATGTGGAATGAGACACTTTTTTTTTTTTAATATGGCCTACATGGAAATTTGTTTTGATTGACCATAGATGTATGCAATGGGCTTTATTTTTTCTTTTATTCTCATTTGGGAGAACAGGAAGAAGGGGTTTGGGATGAGAAAATTTAAAAAGTTGATTTTTGCTGATTGAAACAAAATGTATTTTTTAAAAACCTGTAGTCCTCATGAAGTAGAATGAGGACTAGAAGAACAAAAACCATTCTAATTAGCAGGTAAGAGGTCATGGAAGCCTTCGGTTATGAAAGTGACAGAGGATGTACGGTAGCTTGAAGGAATTGCGGGTTCAAGTAAAAACTTTTTAAAGGGTAGAGTAGGCCTGGGTATAAGTGTAGGTAGCTAGGAAATAAGCAGCAGCTAAGAAAATATTGAAGATAAGAGAGGAGGAGGCAGTGATTTGTGGGGCCAATCCCCAGAGGAAATAGGAGGGGACCTAGAGCACAAGTAGAGAGATTGTTTTACGAAGGAGAAGGGCTACCTCTTCATGACAGACTGGAACAAAGGAGGAGAGGGCAGGGCATGATGAAAAAGGGCTTTAAGGTGTGAAAGAATGTTTTTAGTAACTGGGCAGTTTAAGGCTAGATTGCTCTGAGCCAGGAGTGGGGAACCTGTGGCCTTGAGGCCACATGTGGCCCTCTAGGTCCTTAAGTGGCGCTCTTTGACTGAATCCAAACTTCACAGAACAAATCCCCTTAATAAAAGGATTTGTTCTGTAAAACTTGGACTCAGTCAAAAGGCCAAACCCAAGGACCTAGAAGGCCATAGGCGGCCTTGAACCCACAGGTTCCACCCTGACTCTGGCCCCTTTCAGTTGTTCTTGAAGATTTGTAAGTTATAATCAGCCAGGATTCATGAGTTTGAGTTCCTGGACTATTTTTTTTCTGAGTGGTAATTGACCTACCCAGCTGACAGTGTTTTCTGCATTCATGATTGGTTTTTTACTTTCAAGGGTCTCAGATATAGGCAGGTATCTATAGTCTGGGGGAAACCAATGGTAATCTGCTTCCTGTAATTAAGTAAAGGATTACATATGGTCAGTGACATTGGGAAGTGAGAGTTGTCTTGGGATGGTCTGCTCAGTTTCAGTACTAATAAATATCCTGAGAGAGACATTGACAGAAACTACTGTTATCCTAAGAGTATGAGTGTGTGTGCCACACTCCCACTATCCTGTACATGGGTGGGAGAGGGAAGGTATTGAAGATGGAGTTGAGAGGAAATCTTTTGAAGAAGTTAGGGGGGATAAAAGGGAAAAAAACCTGTTAAACTTATGACAAGCAAATTTATGAAGCTATAAACAAGTATGCTTCAAAGAAAACTATTAAATTTTAACATGCAAGCAAAAAGGATTATAATAAATCATACTTAATACAAAAGGTTTTCTATTCTTAGGAAAGCAATCTCTTAACATGGGGATTGCAATACAGTTTCAAGAGATAATAAATAATAACTGCTACAACAATAATGGTTTGATCCATCAGCAATCAACAGCTAGAAATTCATGCATTAATAGGGCCTCAAACTAGGAGATGAATCATAGAATTGAAAATGCACACTGGCTAATGAAAAAGGCCACCAAGGACATCTAGGACAAGGATTTTTGCTTCAGAAGACTGGGTATGAGTCATACAGATAAGGGGAGCAGGAGCTAGGATTCTGGACCACAAAGACAATTTGATTTGGTAGAGAAAAATGGTGCTTTAAAGGCTTTCCTCTGACAAGTTGTCTCCCATGCACATGTCAAAAATAATACAAGTTTCCTTTAGAGATAGAACAACAAAGATAATTTTGCTTGATGACCCTGATTGTTAATATTAAGTGAAGGATTCATTCATTCATTCAATAATAATTACTAAGCATTTACAATGTGCCAGATACTATGATAAATGTTAGAGATGTAAAGGGGGTAAAAAGCACCAATTTCTGCCCTCAAGGTATTTCTGGTTTTTATTGGAAGAAAAATAATGTACAGAAAATTAAATTCAAAATATGTATGATGAAAATAAAAAGTAGTTTCCAAGGCTCAAGGGCATGAATAACTGGAAAGAAGGATCAGCTTTAATGTAAGAAATGGTATTTGACCTGAAATTTGAAGGAAGCTAATTATTCTACAAGAGAAAGTCTAGAAGAAGATACATTCCAGGTAGAGAGCATGTACTATGTAAAGACATGGAGACAGGACATATAGTTTATGGCAGCAGTGTGTGAAGCCAGCTCCTATTGATCTGGAGTGCTTACCCCTTATAAATGAGCAAATTACCAATCAGGGCTTGATTCATTATTTTTTGTTGTCTAAGAGGCTTAAGAAAAGAATGGAGAAAATGTTAATATAAATTAAGCTTAAAAGTATGTCATGGGCACTTTTATTTTTCTAGCAGGTTAAACATTTACCAGGATATCCAAGTTTATGAATAACATTAAGAAGGGCCGTTTGGCCATAATGTAGAGTACCTGAAAGAGAATAATGTGTGCAATAAGACTAGAAAGGGAAGGAAGAGTCAGACTGAAGGGCTTTAAATACCAAAGAGGTATTCCTAGAGGTAAGAGGGAGCCACTAGGGCTTCTTGAGCAGCGGAGTGACATAATCAGACTTGAGCTTTAGAAATATCAATTTGTCAACTGTGTGGATGCTGCATTGGAGAAAGGAAAGATCGGGGAGTTCAGTTAGGAGGCTAGTGCAGTAGTGGAGGTGAGAGGTGATGAAGGCCTGAATGAGGGTGGTTGTGATGCCAGTGTCCAATGTAAAATACATTAGGGAGGTAGAATTGACAAGATTTGTCAATCAAGAGATCATTGGTAACCTCTGTGGAGCACTTCCACTTGAGTGATGGGGAAAGCCAGATTGTAAGGGGCTGGGAAGTGAGAGGAAAGTGAGAAAGTGGAGGAAGTGGTCACTCAATAAACATTCATTAAGCACTCCATGTGTGTCAGGCACTGAGCTAATTGCTATCAAAGATTCAGTCAGGACCTGAGTTCAAATCCAGTCTCAGATACATGACGCTTACTAGCTGTGTGACCCTGGGCAAATCACTTAACCCTTATTGCCTCAGCAAAAAAAAAAAAAAAAAAAAAAATTCAGTCTAATGGGGGAGACAATTTACAAAAAAAAAAAAATGTACAAATAGGAGCTATACTGGTTAAATTAGAGATAACAACAGAGAGAAGACATCAGCATTAATGGGGATGGAACAATGAAGGGAGACACTTTTTCTAGGGATTTGGCAGTTTCCCTGTATCCTGTTCCCTAAAGGTGTTTGCCATGGGCATGGAGAATATCCAGGGCAGAGTCCAAAATTGAAGATTTCCTTATAGATACTGAGGTCTTCCAGATATTCCTGTTTGTAGATGAGATTTGTGCCGATTGTACAATGCCCGGAACACTGCAGAATCCCTTAAATTAGAGCTATAATCACTGGAAAGAGTTTAGCCTGATTGTCCACATAGGAAAAAATGATGCCTATTGCCCAGTTTTAAGACGCGTACTAGAACAGATAATCCTTAAAGCTTTTCCATCAGCACTCATGTCTTGGAAAGATCCTGCAAAATGGATAAAGGCTTTCAATCAGAATTGAACAGAAGGAGAAAAACCTTTGGGAAACTGGAGTTCTTTTAAGGACCATGAGCTTGCCCTTGAAACAAAGGCTCATGATTCTAACTACACTAATTTTCAGGCGACGATGTACGACTGCAGGTGGTGGAATACTATAGCCTCTACTAATTTCCTTAGAGCCAGTGTAACGCTTCCCTTCTGAGACTTCCACCCACTGCTCTTAAGCCTGTCCTCTGGGGCCAAGCAGGACCAGAACATTCCCCTTCCACATAGCAGACTTCCAAAGACTGGGAAGGCTGTCATCTTGCCCCACACGTTGCTTCTTCGGATTCAAGATCCCCAATTCTCTAGTGGATGCAGGATCCATAACATTAGAAGTCATAGGATTTTCCCCCCAGGCCCTCCATATTAGTATCCTTATCATTATTTCCTTGGGAAGGGGAGGGTTGTCGCCCACATTAGTGAAGGTAAGACTTTTCCTGTTGCAGGGAAGCCGAGAGAATGGAGCCGGGGGCGGAACTCATCTCCCGGGGCGGAACTCATCTCCCGGGGCTTGTTTCCGCCAGGGCCCGCTGCGGACCGGACCAAACGCGCCTGCGCAGTCGTGGAGGGAACGTGGAGTGATCGCGCTCTCGGGGACCTGGAGGAGGTAAGGCGGTTGCCCGGCCTCTGGCTGCCGGCTCGGCGCTCTCCGCAGCGTCCTTGCAAAGTTGGGAGGGTGACCACGGACGGAGAAGTGGGAAGGAACGATATTTTCCGGGTTCAGCTTAGCGAGTTAAAAGGCCCTAACGCCAGACTGTTGGACCGACTGGCGTGACTGGGCGTCCCCCACGTGTGTGCCCCGCCCCCCCGCTCCCCCCCCTCTCCCATGTGATCTGGGGTGTCAGGACGGTTCCTCCCTCGTGACCTTGAAGCCCTGGGTCCCAATGGCGAACTCGGAGGGACCAGCGGGCAGTCAGGATAGCTAGAGCTGGGGGAGGAGGCCGGTGACTTTGCACAGGTCGTGTCAGGAAGTGACTACCCCGAAGCCGGGTGGGGACCCCCCCAGGAGGTGGTGCCTTGCAGGACGGGCAGAAGGTGTCAGGCGCAGATCCCGCATTCCGCGCTTGCCCCACTGTATCCTGAAATCGAATGGGCTCCGCGTCTGAGTGGATACATTTCTGGAATTGAAACTTGTTCCTTTGTAAGTATTATTGAGGTGGAAGAGCACAGTAAAATGAACACACACACACACACACCACCTACACTATACAGTAGAACTTAGGATGACACACCGTCCTAGATAAAAGTAAGAAGGACATAGCACAAAGTGCACTAATACTCGAGAGGAAAATTTATCTCCCTAATCCTAGTAGGAGTCTGCAAATTTTCTGGTAATATATAGTCATGACGTATATAGTCACGAAAAAAAAATTCTGTCTCCCACCTGAACATTTAAGATTTTTTTTTGTAGAAACATTCTCTCTCTTTCTCTCACACACACACACTCTCCCCGCCCTCTCTCTCACACACACACACACACACACTCACACACTCACACACTCACGCCTGTATTTTAGACTTGCCATCTGTTTGATCTTTGTTTTTAGCTTTTCTGGGACTAAAAGGTAAAGTCTCCAGCCTTCTTTTCAAATCAGAAGTTCTCATTAGTCATTCATTTTCAAATAGCATTTGTTGAGGTTCCACTGAGTGTGATTTGGTGTACTTTGGGAATAAACAAAAGCAGTGAGAGTTGTGGGCACTGATACAATAAGGAAATGGAAGTCTAATTAGGTAGTCAAAACATTGGCATAACATGAAACAACTAGAAAAATAAAAAGTATAAAAGAGAATGTTACATTAGATGGCTTCTTTCTGCTCTGACATCATGATCCTGGAGTAAGGTGAGATTAATTGGCAGATTTCTTGCAAAATGGCAATATTTCATACAGTTTTGGAAAAGGAAAGAGTATATGTAGGTGAAAAGGGTGTTCTAAATGTGGATTTTGTGAGAATGAGAAATTCCTTTGCTAGGATATAATGAGATTTACCTGGCAAGTGTGCAGCATGAGTTGAAGAGGAATGTGATAGGAAGTTTGTGATTTGAGGGACTTTGTCCGTGGAAAGTTTTAACGATTTATGTGTAATACTTCACATTAAATGGCTTTATGTGGGAGAATTGCAAAAAAAAAAAAAAACTGTAAGATTCAAGTATTTACTGTTTTTCAAAAATTTTGTTTCATTTATCATACTTTGAAGCTTGGGATCAATGACTTTGCTGATGTGAACACATCCTCTAAATTGCACTCTTTTTTTTCTTTTTCTTTTTCTTTTTTTTTTCTTTTTAACATGTGTTTTTAAAACTTTGGGTTACAAATTTTCTCCCTTCCTCCCTTCCCACTCACCCTCATTGAAAAGGCAAGCATCTCAGTACAGGTCATAGATGTGTAGTCATGCAAAACACTTCTGTAGTAGTCCTGTTGTGAAAAATTAAGGATATTTCCCTTCATCCTATCCTACCCCCCATTTATTCTATTCTCTCTTTTGACCCTGTCCCTCCTCAGGAGTGTTTGCTTCTGATTATCCCTTCCGCTAATCTGCCCTCCCCTCTATCATCCCCCTGCTCTCTTATCCCCTTCTCCCGTATTTTCCTGTAGGGTAAGATAGATTTCCATACCCCATTGTGTATGTTATTCCCTCCTTAAGCCAAATCCTATGAGAATAAGATTCACTCATTCCCTCTCACCTTCCCCCATTTCCCCTCTATTGTAAAAGCCTTTTCTTGTCTGTTTCATGTGAGATAATTTACCCCATTCTACTTCTCCCTTTCTCCTTCTCTCTTTCTCTCTCACCCCTTAATTTTATTTTCCAGATACCACCCCTTCATCTTCAACTCACCCTGTGCCCTCTATCTATCTGTCTGTCTATCTATCTATCTGTCTATCTATCTATCTATCTATCTATCTATCTATACATACATACATATAATTTTTTTCCCTCTAAGTACTCTAATACTGACAAAGGACTCATGAGTTACAAATATCATCATTCCCTGCAGGAATGTAAACAGTTCAACCTTAGTAAGTCTCTTATGATTTCTCTTTTCTGTTTACCTCTTCCATGTTTCACTTGAGTCTTGTATTTGAAGGTCAAATTTTCTATTCAGCTCTGGTCTTTTCCACAGGAATGCTTGAAAGTCCCCTATTTCATTGAATGACCATTTTTTCCCCTGAAGGATTATACTCAGTTTTGCTGGGTAGGTGATTCTAGGTTGTAGTCCTAATTCCTTTGCCCTCTGGAATATCATACTCCATGCCCTTTGGACCCTTACTGTAGAAGCTGCTAAATCTTGTGTTATCCTGATTGTGTTTCCACAATACTTGAATTGTTTCTTTCTGACTGCTTGCAATATCTTCTCCTTGACCTGGGGATTCTGGAATTTGACTACAGTATTCCTAGGAGTTTTCCTTTGGGGATCTCTTTCAGGAAGTGATCAGTGTATTCTTTCAATTTCTATTTTGCCCTCTGGTTCTAAAATATCAGGGCAGTTTTCCTTGATAATTTCTTGAAAGATGATGTCTAGGCTCTTTTTTTGATCATGGCTTTCAGATAGTCCAATAATTTTCAAGTCCTCTCTCCTGGATCTATTTTCTAGGTCAGTTGTTTTTCCGATGAGATATTTCACATTCTCTTCTATTTTTTCATTCCTTTCGATTAGTGTTACAGTGCCCTGATTTCTCAAATTGTTACTAGCTTCCAATTTCTCCATTCTGGTTTTTAAGAAAGTATTTTCTTCAGTAAGTTTTTGGACTTCCTTTTCCATTTGGCCAATTTTCCTTTTTAGGGCATTCTTCTCCTCATTGGCTTTTTGGACCTCTTTTGCCATTTGGGTTAGGCAATTTTTTATGGTGTTATTTTCTCCAGTCTTTTTTTTGGGTCTCTTTTAGCATCACTCTCAGTTTTTCCTCTACTTCTCTTACTTGCTTCTCAAAATCCTTTTTGAGCTCTTCCATGGCCTGGGACCAATTCATATTTTTCTTGGAGGCTTTGGATGCAGGAGCTTTGGCTTCATTGTCTTCTTCTGGTTGTATGTTTTGATCTTCTTTGTCACCAAAGTAAGATAATATAGTCTGACTCTTTGTGCTGCTTGCTCATGATCTCAGCCAGTTACTTGAGTTACAGACCCTTTGTTAAGGTAGGAGTCTGTTTCTAGTGTGGAGAATGTACTGTCCCAAGCTTCAGGGGTTTTGTGCAGCTGTTTTCAGAGATACTTCTAGGGACCTGTAAATTTTAAGTTCTTCCAAGGCGCTATGATCAAGGGCGAGGTGTTTACTCCTTTTCTGGCCTGAGCTCTGGTCTATGAGTACTTTTTTCTGTCTTGGAACTGTGAGGAGGGTTTCCTCTCCACAGCCACTAAAAGCTCCACCACACCAGCGCTCCTCCTTGCCGCAGGACCACCACATAGAACTGTGACCCAGATCCAAGCACCAGTAAAGCAAGAGATTCCTGCCTCAGTACAGGCAAAGAGAGATCAGGCACTCAATTCCCCCTCAGTCTGTGGGCAGGAAGCTCAGGAGGCAGGCAGCCGCGGCCAGAGCTTGGGACTTGCGGCTGAGCCCCAGCTTCTCTCTAACCGAAGTCACAGACTTTTCCCATTGACAAGTTGTCTTTGACGTGCGTGGGTTGAGAAGTCTGGAAACTGCCATAGCTGCCCGCGATTCAGTTCTCTGAGGCCTGCTCCAGGGTCGCTGCGGCCTGTGTACCCATGCTGAACTACGTTCCTCTCCCCGCCCGGCACGATACACCTTTCTGATCAATCATCCAAGCTGTCTTTGGGTAGAAATGTGTTTCACTCCGTCTTTTTGTGGGTTCTGCTGCTTTGGAATTTGTTTAGAGCCATTTTTTATAGGTATTTGGAGAGGTTTGGGGGAGAGCTCAAGCAAGTCACTGCTTTTACTCTGCCATCTTGGCTCTGCCCCCAGTTGCACTCCTTTTTAACTTGATTTTTTAACTTGATAGATCCCTCTTCAGAGATGCTTGGTTAAAAAATTCATCACCTGTGGCCAAGCTAGTGCCGAACCTCTGTGAATTTAGATAGAACCGCTGGATAGCCAACTTACAGTTGGTCACTGAGTCCATACTCAAAGTCTTTCTCAATTGATAGGACAACCAGGGCTTGCACACTGTTGTTATGGTCTGTGAGGATCCAGTGTTGTCTCCATGCCATAATGAGGCATCAGAAGCAGACTTCAGTAGAGGTTGGTTCATTGATTGTAATTTGTTTGTAATATGTTTGTGTTTTTTTAGTCTTTGCACAGTTTGGATTCCTTGCTCCCAACATGCAACCTTTAAAATATGCATTTAAAACCAGTCAGACTCTGAGGCAGAGTCCATTATTCTCAGTAATCTGGCAGATCCTCAGGACCTACAGAAGAACAAGCCATCTCAATGCAAAAGTATATCCAGAGTTAGAGAAACAGCAAGATGATGGAGTCCAGAGGGATTTCAGCTCCAGACTGGCAGCAGGACCAACATTTCAGCACTTTTTAAGAAATGCCTCAACCCCTCAAGAGAAATCTGATTCCTCTGCAGCAGTGGAGGATCCTCCCCCTTATCTTACTACAGAAGCCCTTGTAGGAAGAGGGAGAAAAGGTCTGTTTTTACTTCCTTTCTGTCTCTTTGGTCTCCCTCAGTGCCATCTTACAGTTTTCATGTCCCAGGTCTTAGTTTTCAAAAACTGTCGTAATATTGATTACTGTGAAATTTATTTTTCTTCCCTCTTTTGTTTTATTTTGTAGGTCCTTGACATTTAATTGCTAAGATAAGGACCACTCATTTTTAATATCTATTAGTTAGAACCCATAGTTTTTAAGTTAAGCAATAATCTGTAGAATGGATGCATCATACTGGTTCATAATGGTCCTGAGCCTGAAGAGCTGAGAAGATTTGGCTCCAGTTGAGGGTCATTATGGAATTGGATGTTTCCATGTAAGAAAACTTTGAAAGTATTGCAGATATGAAATTTCACAGGGTTGCATGTTAACATAGAGGAACTCTATTTAGCCTGCCTGGGGTTTGAATTCCTGGGAATTTATCCTGTTAGTATACCTTTCTCTTCCTGTGTGACCTTTGGATAGTCTCTTTGTCCTTTTAATTGTGAAAATGATTGCCAAAAGGCATAGAAGGAATAAAGAATCATTTAGGTTTATCATGTTAAACAAATTCACTGTTTTTGAGTTGGGGATTCCGTAGAACCTTAGTTATACTTTTTAGTTTTATAGAGAGTTTTGTAAAATTGATATTGCTATTTCAGAATAGCAGGATCATAGATCCCAAAGCTGGTAGTGACCTAATAAATCATCTGGCCCAAATCCTTTCTCATTTTATAGATGAGGTAATTGACATATTGTGGTGATATGACTCTGTTAACGTATAGGTACAACCATTACTAGTAAACCTGATATATCGCTGTAGTATTTCCAGGTGTTGTCAGGATATTTGAAAAGGTATTCTTATCTATGACCCTTTGTTTTCTCCCTCCTATGTACTGTATTTACATAGGATTTTCCTTCTTTTTCTAGTCTATCTAGAGACTTATGGCTGCCAAATGAATGTTAATGATACAGAGATTGCTTGGTCCATTCTGCAGAAGAATGGCTACTTGAGAACTAATAGCCTCCATGAGGTAAGATAATCATTTTAATTTTTCTTATATCCTGGAACTAGAAGAAAATTTTCATTGATGGTAAGTTCTTAAATGTGGTTTGGTATGTTGGTCACATAGAAGAAATAATGATATATACTTCCCTTCTCTTGGTAGAAAGGTGGAGTTCTATGAGAACAAAATGATGCTTAAGGTATCAGGCATGATTGTTTTGTCAGTTGATTTTACTTAACTTTTTCTTTGTTATGGGAGGGAAGATTTATTGGTTCAGAAAGATGGTGTTTATTAGGAAATAATTTATGAAAAACAAAAAGAATCGGTAAGATTTATTAAAATGCAAAAAAAAAAAGTGGTTTGGAGTGCACATTGGAGTCTTCTTGTTCAAGAAAAAAACTCCCACATATGAGATGATATATTCAATTCATCAGCCATTAAATGTCTATTATATGCTAGGTACTCTGCATACAAAAATGAAAAAATAACAGTTCCTGCCCTCAAGGACTGTACATCTACTAGAAATAGTGTGTAAATAAACATGATAAAAAGTAGAATGTGAAAGTGATAAAGCAGAGATCCAGATAAAATAATCTAGGTGAATCAGGAGAGAGTGCTCACTTTTAATTGGGGGAGGGGGGGGTGGTAGATAGAGATCAGAGAAACCTTCATTGAGGAAGTGGCATCTGAGCCTCCACCCTGAAGGGAAGGAGAAAGTGATTTCAACCAGTAAAGATGAGGAAGGAATTGTGTGTCAGGTGTTGTGGGCAGTTTACATGAATGCATATAAGTCTGAAAGGAAGGATGAGGTCAGGGAAAAGCTCATAGTTTGGTTTAACTATTTAGAACCTAAGGTGCCTGAAGTGGAATTGAATGAAAAAATGCCAGAAAGGTAAGTTGGAGCCTGAGTATGGAGGGCCTTATATGCCAGACTAAGAAGTTTGTATTTATCCAATAGGTAGTAGGGAATCACTGAAGGATTTTGTGTGATGAATGACATAGGTAGAGCTGTGTGAATGGTTATTTTGATGGTTGTGTGAAGGACAGATTTATGGTGGGAAAGATTCAAGACAAGATCTCTTCCAAGGCAAGAGAAAATGTGAACTAAGGTGACAGGGTTGTTAGTTGAGAGAATGCAAGATGTGTTATGAAGATAGAATTGATAGGACCTTTTGTATGAGGGAGAAGGAAGAATCAAAGAAAACACTTGAGATTCCATTCTGGATGACTGGGAAGATGGTGGTGCCATCAATAGAAATACGGAAATTGAGGGGAAGGGTGACTGGGAGGAAGATGAGTTCAGCTTTGTGTATATTGAGTTGGGGGTGCTGTTGGGACATCCAGATATAGATTGGACCTGGATACATAGATTTGGGAGTCAACTACATAGAAGGGACAATTAAAGTCTTGAGATTGAATGAGATCCCGTTAAGAAAGAATACAGGAAGAAGAGAGAAGAGGGTAGAAGATAAAGCCTTAGGGGATACTTACACTTAAGTGGCAGGTGGAGGATGAGAAACCAATGAGCAGTCAGAGAGATTAGAAATCCAGGAGAGAGTATTGAAAAGAAGGAGATAGTAAATAGTGTGAATTACAACAAACAGGGCAGGTTTTGCAGTTTACAAGTTATTGATGATCTTAGAGAAAATAGTTTCACTATAGCACTGTGGTCAAAAGCTGGTTTGCCAAGGCTGGAGGAGTGAGTGGATGGTGAGGATATTTTATAGAATAGTACAGAAGTATGTAACTACTAGAATTATTGGAGTGTCAGTTACTCTTTTTAGAGGTTAAGCAGTTAAGGTAGTAAGAGGTATTGGTGGAAATGTCAGGTTCAAGGTAAGGTTTTTAATTGTAATATCTGAGCCTATTTGTAGATGATGGAGAGAGGAGCTGATAGATAGGGAAGAATCAGAGATGATGAAAGAGAGGTTGGGAATGATTTTTGGAACAAAATCCCAGGGAAGATGAGAGGGGATAATAACAAAGGCCCATGTGGATGATTAGCAATTGCAAGGGTGTGGAACACCTCATCCTCTGAAACTGCTTTCTCAGAAGTTACCAGTGACCTTTTAGTTGCCAAATGTCATGGCCTTTTCTTAATTCTCGTCTTTGACCTCCCTGAAAAATTGACGCCAGTGATAGTCCTCTCCTCCTATGTATTCTGGGTTTTCATGATACAGTTCACTTTTGGTTTTCCTCCTACTTATGGGATTCTCATACTTCTTTGCTCAGTCATCATCTATCACACCATCTAACTATGGATGTGCTCCAAAACTGTTTTCTGCCTGCTTCTGTCCTTATTGGCTCTTATGGGTTTAATGATCATATTCCCTACAATTCATTCAATAAGTGAGTAAACATTTATTAAATACCTATTATGTGCCAGGCACTGTACTAAGTGCTGGTGATACAAAAAGAGACAAGAAACAGTCCCTGCCCTCAAGGAGCTCACAATCTGATGGGGAGACAACACGTAAGCAAATATATACGAAACAAGTTATATACAAGATAAATAGGAAATAATTGACATAGGGAGAAGGCACCAGAATTAAGAGGAATTGGAAAAGGCTTCCTATAAAAAATGAGATTTTAGTTGGGACTTAAAAGAAGCCAGGGAAGCCAGTAAATGAAGCCAGAAAGTGGAAATGAAGAAGGAGAGCATTGCAGACATGGGGGACAGATACCTCGGGTAAATACCTGGGGCTGAGAGATGGAATATCATGTTCGTGGAACAGAAGGCAGTCCAGTGTCCCTGGATTGAAGAGTAAGTTCATGGAGAGGAATAAAGTGTAAGAAGACTAGAAAGGTAGGAGGGGGATAGGTTATGACTGCAATTGACTTCAGTCTATTTTATCTTGCTCTAATCTCTTTCCTGAATAACAGTCTTGCATCATTAATTATCTGTAGGACATTTTAAACTTCATGCCCTCTATACATCTTCCATTTAACTTGTTCAAAAGGTTGTATAGATTGGGCCATTGTTTTCCTCTCGAATCACCAAACCCACTCCTCTTCTGAACTTTTTATTACTGTTAAGGGCACCATCATCCTTCCAGTTACTCAAGTTTGCAGCCTCAGTGTCATCCTTGATTCCTTACTTTACTCATTCCATAAATCCTGTCATTTATCAAATCTTGTCATATCTACCTCTATAACATCTCTCAGATCCATCTCCTTTTTTCTGCTCACACAGCTACCACCTTTGTATGCCCTTTATTACTTCTTTTCTGGACTATTGCCATAGCATTCTAATTGGTTTCCCCACCTCATCTCCCCTCTCCAATTCATCCTGTACGTAGCTACCAAAGTGGTTTTCTTTGTCCTTTTCACTCCCCTACTCAATAAACTTCAGTTGTTTCCAATTGTCTCTAGGATCAAGGATAGACTCTTCCCTTTGGTATTCAAAGTTCTTTACAACCTGATTATAACTTACCTTCCTAGCTTTATTCTACATTACTCTCCTTGAGTCTACAGTCCAGCCAAATTGACCTTCTTACTGTTTCCCATTCATAGTTTTCCATCTCTTATCTCTGTATTTGTGCACTAGTTGTTTTTAGGGTTGGGGTTTTGGGTGATAGGATAAGGGTTCAGAGGACTCAAGGATAGGGAACCATATAGTTCAACTGGTTATCTGTAGGTTCTAGATCTTGAAGGGAGGCAGGGGAGGGCAGACCTGGAGAGAGAGCTTGGGGAGTCAGGGCAGGGTAGAATGACTGGAGATTGTCATGAGGAGGAGAATAGGTGGATCTTGTAGTAATAATTCTTCAAGGGAATCAGTGACTTAAAAAATGATCATTTTTCTTTCTTTTTTTTCCTGTTCTCATCTCAGGCCGACGTGATTCTTCTTGTCACATGTTCAGTCAGGTGAGGCTTTGTCCATATGAGCAGATAAGAATGATTCGCTGTCTTTTGTATTATGGAGTGCTGACCTCCAACTGTAGGATGTGTATAGATTAAAAAATTCTCAGTTCCCAATGTTCCTCTCCCTGCTCCTATAGAACCCCCCCAATAATAAAATTCAGTTATGCAAAACAATCCAATCTGTTGGCTGTGTCTGAAAATGTATATGTTACCTTCCATACCTGTCATCCAACGCTTCTCTGCAAGTGGTCAAAGGCTTGTTTCATTGTCAGTCCTCTGAAGTCACTATTAGTTATTGCGTTGAACAGTTCTGAAGCCTGTCAGTGTTGTTTTCCTTTATGTTCCCTTTTAAATTGTTTGCTCTGCTTACTTTGCTCTACTTCAGTTTGTACACATTTTCCATAATTATTTTTCCATCACTGATTGCATTGAAGTTACTTTATATTAATGATCCTTCTCTGCAAGACCACTAAGAGGACCCAAGTAATTTATAACATTATTCTCTCTACGTCCAGTTATGTAGTGGCACTTCTGAATGTCCTGATCATTTCAATTTTAACTTGGTCTATTGATTTATGCCACAGGGAGAAGGCTGAACAGGCCATCTGGAATCGTTTAAAACGACTTAAATCTGTAAAGGCCAGACGTCTCAAATCACAGGTTCCTCTTCGAATTGGGATTCTAGGTATCCTGAAGTTTGGAAATGAAAGTCATTTTGGTGGATTGGGCTCTGTATTGCTGGAATGTACTAGATTCTCGCTCGGAGACGGCCACTTGTGAACTCTGAGCAGACCCAACAGAACATCAGTGTATCTTGGCTTCACTCTACAAAGACCTCCCATAGTATGAAATTTTGTATATTATAGTGTTAGAAAAGAAAATAAAGTGACAACATGTAGTTTCTACAAGTAAGTGGCAGCCTAAAGGAATGAAGAAAACATATGGCCCTATGTATGTTGGGAATACGTCTGATAAAAGAAATCTGTGTAGGACAGTGCCTCACATACCTCAAAAGAACTATCATTTTTATCAGTGTGAGGACTTTCTCCACAGGCACAGATTACAACTCCTTCATACCTCAATTGAAGGCAATGATGATTGCTATGGCCAAAAAGTCATCTGGTGGCTAACCTCCTGGTTATGAGTCTTTTTGAGCTTAACTGGACTGTCCTTAGGATTTAGAGCTGGAAGGAACCTTGAAGAGTATCTAATCCTATCCCCTCTTTTAATAGATGAAGAAATTGAAGCCTAGTTCTTCAAACAATGGGCATAACATGTAGCTGGTCCCTGAGATCATACTCTACTACAACAACAAGAACAACAAAAGCAACAACTCTATCATGTTTGTGATAGACAAACTCTGTCAGAGTTTGTGGTCTTCTAGGGTACCCCCCCATAGGTCGCCTCTATACCAGGACTCATCAGAGTAGCACTTTCATGAAGGCTCACTCTTCCTAAGCCTCTAAATGAGATGCTGAGACTTCTCCTGAGCCAATCCTTGATGATTCCAAAAAGAACAGGGGAATGAGGCCAGCATCTATGATAGCTTCTCAAACTTTTGACCTGAAACACATTGTTGGAAAAGATAAGCCAAAAAGTAGAATGTTTGTCAGTGTAATACTGTGGAAGGAGCACTGACTCTGGAGTGACAGGACCTCTGTGTTTACTACTTGTGTAACCTTAGACAAGTCACTTAACCTCTCCCGGCCTCAGTTTCCTCATCTAAAGTATTATCCCACCCTAAGTTTATCATCTTTTGACTTCTCATGGTATTCTGAGCTTCTTGGTAGTTTCTTTTAAGAATTACATATATACCAAGATACATTTTTTAAATTTCCTCAAATATTTCATTAACCTGTGATTGCGTTGATGTTCATGCTTCTTCCACAAATGCCGGTGACTCCTCTATGATTTAGCAAAATTTCTTGAAGAAGTGTTGTATTTGAAAAATCTGTCGCATTGCAGAAAACTGGTAATGAGCCTCTCTGAATGTAGTTTGTCTTTGCGTGAGAGACACACAGTCAATCAGCAGGTCCCTTCTGGTAGCACCCTCCTTTCAACCAGGCACCATCGGGTGACTCTCCAACATATGCTGGATTTCATTTCCCATATTTTTAGCAGCAGTATCCACTGGGAAAGGGGTGGGGGGAGGGAAAGGCATAGTTATAGTTGTAGAAAAAAAGTTAAATGAATTCCTGGCACTGTGTTATTTTTGGCCTACAAATCATTACAGTTAACTCTCAATTCAGTTTAAGGCTCATGCATTTAAAAAGTTTCTGAATAGGTAGATGTTTCCTTTTCCTCAGGCAGTTTAGTGAGTTGGTGATCAGTTGACCGCTTTGAGGATTTAAGGTTCTTTCTTCTTGAGTTACTTGTACAGAAAAATATTGATTGCAAGATTATTCATGTTTTGGTCACTTTCACAGGATAGTTGAATGCTCTCAGACCCCTCATGCACATAAATTTCATAGGTGAATGTGGGTTTGTGTGCTTAGCATGAGCTGTGAGAACAAATTCCACTCCATAACTATATTTATTTTTCCCTTCCCAGGATGTATGGCTGAAAGGTTGAAGGAAGAGATCCTGCAGAGGGAAAAGTTGGTGGACATTATAGCTGGACCAGATGCTTACCGTGATCTTCCTCGGCTGCTGACTTTAGCTGACTCTGGCCAGAGATCTGCTAATGTTCTGCTTTCTCTAGAGGAGACCTATGCAGACATCATGCCTGTCCAGACAAGTTCAAATGCCACATCAGCATTTGTGTAAGTCATTTCCCCAATGTTGGGTTTTGACATTCTCCTTTTGATGATCCATGTAGTACATCAGATACAAAGGATTCAGAGCAGAGCCCTGTGTTTTAAGCCTTAATTCTTAAAGATGACAAGTTTCTGCGTGTCTCTTAAGATCTGAATTTGATCTTGTGTGGATACATAGCTTTAAAAAACCAAAAACAATGAAATATGGTAATGTTGTGAAAGTTTTAATTACTTTTTGGATCTCAGGGAACATCCTTTGATAATTTCTGATGATTTTCTCCCCAGGTCAATTATGCGAGGTTGTGACAATATGTGTAGCTACTGCATCGTTCCTTTCACACGTGGCCGTGAAAGGAGCCGGCCAATTGCCTCCATTCTGGAGGAAGTGAAGAAACTCTCTGAGCAGGTGATATATTGCCTGTGCATTATTCCTTTTTAGTATTTGGGGAAAGTAAGAGAGGCTGATATTGTGGGTTTGGTCTGCCAGTTCTAGAAGTGAAAGACAAAGAAGTGGGAAGGGGGAACTTTTCAAGTGGAGTTAAGTAACAGGTCTCTAGGCAGTTGATATGTGTATCCATGTTTATGTGTGTATCTTTAGCTTCTTGCTGTCAACCAATTATTTCTCTTTTGTCTTCAAACATACCCAAGTTCTTTATCCTTAAAAATCCTTTAGGGCCTTCTCATTTCCTTAAGATATCATCCTATTTTTCTTGTTCCTTTCTCAGCCAAATTCTTTGGAAAAACTAGTTTGCACTCACTGCTCTATTTCCTCTCCTCTCACTCACTCCTTTGCAATCTGGCCTCTAATCTAAACTAAAACTGCTTTCCAAAGTTATCAATGATCTCTTAATTGCCGAATCTGAAGATCTTTTCTCAGATATCATCCTTGTAAATTGTCATGAGATTTGAAGAACAAGAATGTTTGGTAGCTCATCCCTGTTCAAGCCACTAGCTAAACTCATGAGTATTATTTATACTCATTCTTCATAGTTTCATATTCACCTAGCATGGTCAGATATATGTTCATTTAGTGTAGTCAAATTAGAAAGAACATTATTTGGAAACCATACTGCCTTGCAAAATTATGATCTTTACCAATATGTCAGCAGAAGCTATTTATTTCAAATAGTTATATGGAGATTATTTGATAATAATGTAATTAACAAAGAATTTATTATCTTTTATGATGATTTCTTTTGAATATCAGAAACAAATATTTAGCAGTGTGACTAAAGAAAGAGTCCTGATGCAATTCTCTTCATATTTTTTTTAAGTTCCATATTTTTTTAAACTGAAGTTAAACTAGAGCCATCTCATTAGTATTTATTCAATCACAGAATGCTAAAATCTTAACGTTAGAAGATATCTCAGGAGTTGCCAGACAAGACATCCCCAGTTCCTTCCTTTCATTCTTATGTGGCAGGGTTTTCAGTACTGTCATCTTGGTTACCTTCTTCTGGACAGTCTCCAGCTTGTCAGTGTCATCTCAAAAATGTGATGCCTGGGACTGAGTATAGTGTCTTAAATGTCATCAAATTAGAGCAGAGTCCAGTGGGGTCATCACTTACCTCATTATGAATACTGTGCTTCAGATCAACACATCTTAAGATCGAATTGTTTTTTTCCCCTTAATGAAATATCACACTGTCAACTTACTGAATTTGTAGTCTACTCCAATCCTGAAGAGTAAATTAATTTGATTATGTTGAAGTTATGATTAAGCAGGAACTTCCCTTATAATTCAGTTCCAAAGGAAGTAGTGGGTGCAAATTTAATTTGATTTCCTTTTTCTGTTGAGCCTGAAGTTCTTAATTACATTAAGAAGTGAGAAACTGGATGTCCTGGGATTCTGGAAAGCAGATGGCTTTCTTTTTAATATTACCTATGAGTAACAGATTTTCTTTGGAACAGGCACTTATAGGAGGAATACCGCCACTTCTTATAGGTTGCTGCTGGGTTAAATCTGTTAAGAGTGCCTAAATTGTTCCGTAGTTACTCAGTTTTTTGTAATCTTACCCAGAGGTCTAGAATAATGTAGTCAGGTTCTGAATCATCTTGATGGTTACAGTTTGGGGAGGTATATTGGTACCTGAGTGGCAGTCATATCAAAATAGTTTTCGTCACATCTTATCTGCTACTTAAAATATGATATAATTGCTTAAAAACTTAAACTTCGATTTTATTTTTCCACTTTATTTCTAAAGTAATGGTTTGGTATGAAGGTGCAATGAGTATTTCCTAATTCCTCGCATTATGTGTTTGTGCCATTGTACAGGGCCTGAAAGAAGTAACACTCCTTGGTCAGAATGTCAACAGCTATCGGGACAACTCAGAGATCCAGTTCAATAGTGCCACGCCTACTAATCTGAGTCGAGGATTTAGTGCAAATTATAAAACAAAGAAAGGAGGCCTTCGATTTGCTGATCTTCTGGATCAGGTCTCCAGAGTTGATCCTGAAATGAGGATCCGCTTCACTTCTCCCCATCCCAAGGACTTTCCTGATGAGGCAAGTGTGGAATCTCCACGAGGAAGTGATATTGCTATTATAATGGGAAGCCTTTCTTTCAGAAAGTCCAAGTTCAGGACCAAGAAGAAATCAGAGGGCTGGTGTAGTGTATTCCCTATCTTTGAAATCCATTGTTCTTTTGTAGGAATGTAAAACTTATTTCTGGATAAAGATGGAAGGTCGAGCCTATGATGAGTATGAGGTTGAGGCCAGCTGTTGGCTAAGTGAATGTTGGGAGGAGAGGCCGGGCTGAAAGAAGGACAGATTATTGGAACGTAACATTTCTGAAACATAACATTTCCTTCAATAAAAGTTAGTTAAGACAGCCAACCATTTAAGCAGATGATATTACTCTCCTCTGACAGTAGCGTTCTGTGATTGTTCTGTTCTATTTTCAAAGGTTTTATGTTGTTATGCCAGTTAGTAGTGTGGGTGGGAGAGTCAGCACGTCTTATAACTCAGTCAACCAGCATTTATTAAGATGTGCTGTGGTGTCTGAAGTTAGAACCAAATTAGTTTGAAAAGAAATTGAGCTGTAGTCAGATATAAATTTGAACCCATATAAAACGAGTAATAGTTTATACCTTTTGTGGCTATTGATATTCATGACCTCATTACTGGTAATGTAGGGTAGTACACTACACTAGTGTAGTAGTATAGAGGACAACTTGGAATCCACGTCCCCAGCCTCTGAGGCCAATATTGTTTCCATACCATATTATGCCATTTTGAGTTCTGTGTATTTAAGAAAATCTAGCCAGATCTCAGATCTCAGTTATTAGTGGATAGTTTGAAAGTCACAAGTGATTTTTTAATGTCATTTATTTATTTTAATGTCATATGTCATTTTAATGCCTTTAGTTTCTTTTGCCTGAGCACTGACAGCCTGTAAAATAGTTTTGCTGTTTTATCTTTTTTTCTCCCCCTCCCAGTTTTGTGGGAGTGCTGTGAGACGCTAGAAAGGAGGAAGAACAAAACCATAATCTAAGTAACAGCTAATATTGTCCCTGCTTCTCTGGCTAACGGATTATGGTCACTTAGGGAAAACATGGCCAGCAAAAAAGGCTAACGAATGTTAACCTGGAATGAGAAGTTGTAGATAAAGTAGGTGAATATTGATAAGAAAATGGCAGAACACACTGTGCCACATGAATGTAATGGAATATTACCGCACCACTTAAAAAAAGGCCAACATTGTTTCCATACCATATTATGCCATTTTGAGTTCTGTGTATCTTCTTCTTCAGGTATTGACTATGAGGAGTAAGAATAGTTAGCTATTGGCCGTAGAAGGAGCAGTACTGTTTGTTGAAACTTTAATGACCTACCCTCTTTCAATTGTTCTCTTTGGTCCAGGTTCTACAGTTGATCCAGGAGCGGAACAATATTTGTAAGCAGATCCACCTGCCAGCCCAGAGCGGAAGCAGCCGGGTCCTGGAAATCATGAGAAGAGGGTCAGGCTTGTTTGGGACTACTGACTACCACCATAAATTGCCATGTATTTTCACTAGGCTTAGTTTCAGCATTGCTCACAGATCTGTAGAATTTGTAATTTAGTATATGCTTGGCAAAGTAAAGACCGAGAAAATAGATGTACTTTTACAGTTTTTAACATTAACATTCTTAGGCCTTAGAATTTAAATTGTAGCTAATGTTTAGATATCTGTTGTCATGAGTATTAACACTGCGGAGGTAGTAACCCGAGGAAGATAATTTAGTCCAGAACAAGCTTGAATTATGCCATCTGGCTTGTCTTCTACATTGGTACAGACTTTTGGAAATCCCCTTAAATGTTTACTCACTCTTTTCTTTATTAAAGAAGAAGTGAAAAGAATTAACACTACCACCCCCAGTCCCCAGATTAGTCTAAAGTACGGATTTTCGGTTATAGTAGGATTTTCCTGGACTTCTACCTAAAAATACTATAAAATTACAGAACCTTAGGGATATGGTATTTTGGTGAAACAGAAGCAAAGTTTGGCCAACCACAATACTTAGGATCCCTTACATAATATAACTTTGTTCCTAGGATCTTAGATTTGGATAGGGAAGGGATCTTAGAGGCCAAGGAGCCACCTAGGCCAAACCTCTCATTATGTAGATGAGCCAATCTTTTTCTTTGCCTCCCGTTGTAGATATACAAGGGAAGCTTATTTGGACTTGATTCACCATATCAGAGAATCTATTCCAGGTAAGCTTTTTTTTTTTTAAAGTGATGCCTTTTGATTTTTACACATCAGGTATTCCCATTCCCACTCCCAAATATTCCCTGGGTATTAAAAAAAAAAAACCAAAACAGTTAAGTCAAACTTTCTTAATCATTTTTGTGTTATGGACCCCTTTGGCAGTCTGGTAGATCATATGGTCCACCTTCTCAGAATGTTTTTAAATGCATAAAATAGAATATGTGCGGTTATGAAGGAAGCCAATTATGTTGATATGTAGTTATCAAAATATAAAACAAAAAAAAAATAGTCCACAGATCTCACATTAAGAACCTCGAATTGAGAAAGACTAGATGACACAAGAAGCATCCTGCACCAGCAGTCTTCCCTCTTTCTTTTTGGAGGAGGGAGATGTGTTTCATCACCTGTTCTTTGGAATATTGCTCATTGCCTTTAATCTAAGTTCATCTGTCTTTTAATGCTCGTTCATTTACATGGTCACAGTCATTCTGTATATTAATGTACACAATGAGTCTTCTGTCTTGGGTCATCTTAACTCAGCATCAGTTCATTTTTTTTATGATATCCTCTTTTTTTAAGTGGTACGGTAATATTCCATTACATTCATGTGGCACAGTGTGTTCTGCCATTTTCTTATCAATATTCACCTACTTTATCTACAGCTTCTCATTCCAGGTTAACATTCATTAGCCTTTTTTGCTGGCCATGTTTTCCCTAAGTGACCATAATCCGTTAGCCCAGACATAGGTAACTTTGGGCCCCTAAAGCAATCATTTTGGGGTGTCCACTTCCCTATACTCACCTTTTATTCCTTCCAGCTTCCTGGTTTTCTTAGCAAACATTTTTTAAGCACCTGTTCTGTGCAGTGTACTCTTCCAGATACTGGGAACATAAAGCTAAAGAGCAGCGTAGCCCTTGCCCTCTTTGTACTTGGACCCTTTCTTCTAACCTCCGTTTTTTTAAGCACTTTAGATCAGAATTTAAGAATACCCCAAAGGACTAAGCTGCATCAATTGAAATGAGCTTATTTTATCCAAAAACAAAATAGAGATTGGAATGAAAAGTTTTATTTCAAAGTAAAAATGTTTGTGTCACTTATCACATCAGACCTTTCTAGAGTTAGGCCTGCTGCATCCATACATTCCTTAGCAAATTGCTTCACCTCCGGGCTAAAGAGATTACCAATTCCAGCTCTGTATTCTAGTTTCAGGTCAGATGAGAGAGAGATCATGCTCTCTAAATGCATATTTATACAAGGTCTGGAATAATTAGTCTTAGATTCAGATTTATGCAGCTAATATGTGTTAAAATGTACAGTGGCTATTACATAATATCATATGGTTTTGAATTCTGGAAGTGAATCCTTTTCCTATTTGAGATTATAAAAATTATTTACCTGGCAGTTGTACTTGATTGTTGTTTATATTTTGTATTTTACTTTTAAGTGTTTTATTGTCCCATTATGTGAAACCTTCTTTGGTGTAGATCACAAGGAAATTGCCAGATTTTCTGTACATCTTGAATGAACAATGTTAAGCTGAAATTCCAGAGGCATACATTAGTGAGTGATAATTAAAAGTAGAACCAATTTGGAAACATGGACTTGAATTGACATCCTAAGCCAATATTTGGAATGAAAATTCTTTATTTAACCAGACAGAATGCCAACTGGGAGTACAGGCCAACTGTATCTGTAACATGGCTAAGTAGGTCCAATCTTGATTTCCAAGCTTTAGCTTGAAATAAGTGGAATTTGTATGTGATAGGCTCAGAAAAGGTGAGGTCAGCATTTTGTCTGTATGCCAGTCAGTAAAGACTCTTCTTGGTGTGTGCCTAGACTGCTATATCTGTTCCTCTGGATTATCGTCAGACCATGTCTGGAGTCCTGTGCTTTGTTATGGGGACACATTCTAGGGTGAATGCAGAGAAGCGAGAGCATGTTCAGAGATGAGTGACCAGTATGGTAGAATAACCAGAGGCTCAGTGCCTCATGCCATTGGAGGCTCAGTGCCTCATGCCATTGGAGGCTCAGGAGAAAGAACTTGGCCTTAATTGCTTGCCTGTTTGAAATTACCTTTTGAAAAGTTGTTACTTAAGAGCTGAACTTGGCTTGATTTTAGCTTAGCCCAGTGAAGAGAAAGCATAGGAAGGACATTGGCTTTAAGTATGATAGTAGGAAGGCTGTCATGTAGAGGAGCAAGTAGAGGTGTTCTTGGCCCCAAAGAACAGAATTGAGAGTAATACAAAGAAGTTGCAGAGAGGAGAATCTGGACTCAGCATAAGGAAAAGTTTCCTAACAATTATAGCCATCTGAAAAGAATGGGTTGTCCTGGGAAGCGATGGATCCTCCTTACTGGAGGCCTTCAGGCAGAGGCTAGATGGCTTCTTGTCAGCTATATTGCAGAGGGGAGTGCTAGTTAGGTATAGGTTGGACTAGATGTCCTGTGAGGTCCCTTCTCACTGTTAGTTTCTGTGATCTTTGTATGGCAGGAGTGAGCCTCAGCAGTGATTTCATTGCTGGATTCTGTGGAGAAATGGAAGAAGATCACCTCCAGACTTTGTCCTTGCTTCAGGAAGTCCGCTACAATGTGGGTTTCCTTTTTGCTTACAGTATGAGACAGGTAAGTTCTGGGAACTTAAAAGAGACTATTTCCTAACATTCTCAGCTATCCTTGTGTCTGGGGGTATGGTAAGCTTCCAGGAGTGACACAGAGTGACAGCAGAGTAGCTCTGGAGAGCCTCCACGTGCCTTGCACACGGTTGGTTGTGTGATAAAAGAGCTGTACTCTTTTGCATGTGCTGCTGTATATATTGGAAGTTGAATTAACTCAGGTCCTTTCTGACTCCCTTCGCCTCCTGTCCCATTGTAGAAGACACGAGCATATCACAGGTTGCAGGATGATGTTCCAGAGGAGGTGAAACAGAGGCGGCTTGCAGAGCTTATCATTGCCTTCCGAGAAGGTGCCGCTGAAGCCAACATGGCTGTGGTTGGCCACACGCAGCTTGTCCTTGTGGAGGGGGTAAGAGCCTTGGGAAATTTTCATCAGTCTTATACATGAATACCTTAACTTTCCCCCGTTCAGTGGACCTTCTTCACTGTTCTCCCAATATAGAGATGGATTTGCAAATTTTCCAGTGGAAGGATAATTCCTGCCAAAAAGAATGTGAACATTTCCCGTAATTATATTTGTGTCAGATTGGCCCTTGCCAAGGAAATTTTGGCAGGTAACCAAGCATTCATGTTAATCAGATAGTCCTGAATCTAATCTGGAAATGCATCTCCCAGGTGCAAGGTGTTAGGTATCGAAGTAATGCAACAAGGAGAGGAGTTCTAAAAGCCCCTCGATGCCCAGCATTCTAGGTGATGACTTAAGGGTGAATCTCCTTACTTGGCAGTGGATAGAGGGTGGGCTGTGTGACTCTGGGCAAGTCTGTGTTAGCACAGACAAGTGCATTGATCTGCATTGATAGAGATTGTTCATTGGGAATTCCAAAGACATCTTTGGTACTACCTCTGCACCAAAAAAAAAAAGAGTAAAACTACTTAATAGTAAGAAAAAGGGATCATAAGATTTAGAGCTAAAGATAATCTTAAAGTTTCTTCGGTTTTAGGTCACTTAGGATAATAAAAGAGTTGGTACTTGGTTATCTACAGTGATTTATCTAACATCTGAATCAAAATGTCAGCTATTATTATCATTAACTTTAATCAGTATTTTATCCTGGACGATTTTCACTCCATCACCTAACAGGTTCTGAGGTGACAGTTTCCTTTGTTTTTAAGTGCTGAGTGCCCAAGAAGTACAAATTTAATTAAAATTGTCTGAACATAGGTGGGATGGCAGTTCTGCTCCCAATATAATTGTATATGCATATCTTTTGGAAAGGAAGCTTTTTTTGTAATTGAGTATCTTTCCAAAAAAATCTACATCAATCATGATTTGAAGTTGCTTTTGCTATAGCTACATGGCAGAAAATCTCATGGCATCGATTCTGTTTGTCTATGATTATTTCAAGATAAATAGGCCTCTCTCTGGTGTAGGGTTGTAAAGCCTGCAATTTGTCTCTCTCTTTTTTTTTTTTTCAATTAACAAGCATTTATTTTCTCTTCCTTCCACTCATACCTCCAATTTAAAGGAAAAAAAAAGAAATAAAACATTTATAACAAATACAAATAGTAAAGCAAAACGAATTCCCACATTGACCATGTCCAAATATCTATATCTAGCAAGCTAGCTAGCTATCTGGCTAGCCATATCTGTCTTTTTTTTAATTTATCAGCCCTCTGTCAGGATGTGGGTAACCTTTCCAGAATGGCTATACCAATTCATAGTTCCACTGACATTGTATTAACATGCCTGTTGTGTAGCTCCTCCAACATTCTTCATTTTTCTGTTTTAATCATCTTTGCCAATCTGATAGATATGAGGTGGAACCTCAAAGTTGCTTTTAATTTGCATATATCTAACTATTAGTGATTTGTAGGGTTTTGTTTTTTTTTTTGAGGCTAGGTCTCTCTATTGTACCCAGGCAGGAAATGCAACTCATAGACCTGATCTCAGAACAGATGCTGATCTGCATTAGTGGAAAATAGAGTTTCTCACTAAGATTTGCCAGTATAGTGAAATCGCAGATCCAGTCTCTCCCCAAAAAGAAAACAAACCCACCCACATTCCTCACCTTTGTATTTATTTGTTCACATAGGTGAATCTCATGTTTTTATTAGATGTTTTCCGTTTGGAGGCAGCACAACAGATATAGGAAGACAGTTTGGTTCCTTTTCTTTTTCCCTATTTCTCTCTTACTTTCCTCATTGAATCTGAGATCCTTTTACATAGAGTGTAATCCTGCCACACTAAAAGTTATTTTTATTCTTTCTTTGTTTATGTGAATACAGCTAATTTTCAGTAAAATACATACCTTGAGATGGGCCACAGAACTTCAGAGTTGTATTTGAGAGGCAATCTGGTACAATCAGTATCTGCAGGAAACAAGTGCTTCCATAACATATGTGCCACGAGGGGCAGCTAGGTGGCGCAGTGGATAGAGCACCGGCCCTGAAGTCAGGAGTACCTGAGTTCAAATCCGGCCTCAGACCAAACACTTGTCACATACTAGCTGTGTGACCTTGGGCAAGTCACTTAACCCCAATTGCCTCACAAAAAAACAAAAACAAAAAACATACGTGCCACATATACCGTACCTAGCCTTTACTGAAAGACCTTAAGTGAACGGGAATCCGTTGCCTTCCGTGGTGGCTCCCTTCATGTTTGGATAGCTCTGGTTGTTAGGAAGTTTTGTCTAACATCAAATCTAAACCTGCCTCTTTCCTTTACCTCTTACTTCTGGTTCTGCCTTATGAGACCAAATAAAACAATTCTAATCCTTCTTCCCCAGGATAGCCCTTCACGTACTTGAAGACAATGATCATGCTTCCCCCTTAGCCTTATCTCGTCTCCAGGTTCAATAGCTTTTTCCTCCAGTAGTTCGAATTCAAGGCCCTTGAGCCTCCTAATTATCCTCCTCTATATATTCTCCAGCTCATCAATGCCCTTCCCAAAATGTGATGCAAAAACTGAATAAATTTGTACCGTAATCCAATTATTCCTGGAACTGATATCTTTCTTAACAAAAGATAAAATTGCATCAGCCTCATGGCTGCTAGATCATACTACTGATTCATACTAAGTATATTGTCCACTAAACCCTCCCTAGACCTTGATTAAAAAAAAAGCTTTCGAAGTTAAAATTCCCCATTAGAGAAGTTCTCACCCACCCACCCACCTTTCTCTGGCTGTGAGCGCTGTGTAACCATGTGTTTTAAAAATTGGCGGTTTCCAGAATGGGATCGCATTCTGCTTTTCAAAGTTCTCCTAGTCCTTGTAGCCATATCTAAAAATGGAAATAAATCCTCTGTAATGTAATGAGTGTCCCATTTCAACAAGTGTTCAAACAAATGCTCAGTGTTATCTGCCTGGGAGCATTAGAGTGAATTAGTTGGTTGCATAAGGGGTTGGACCAGGATTTCTTATAGGACTAGGTGTTTGTGATCTTGCATGTCCTGCCATGGCAGTAAAGACCTTGAACATCTTTCCTCCTTGATAATCTTCTTGTTGTGTCAAATCATGTGTTGCCCTCTGACCTCAGCAGTCATTTATAGTCCTTGTGCTTTCACTCACCAGTTCTGTCCCACTGAACTTACAAGGTTCTTTTTAGAACAAAACAAATGCAGGTTTTGCGAGAGGCTTTGAAAGAGGACAAACCACTATGCCAATGTAGTGTTGTTTTTTAAGCGGGGCAGCAATAACAGTGATACTTTTCTCTTACTACTCTGTGTCTTTACCTTGGCTTGTGAATCATTTGCTGGTCAATGATGCTGACCAGTGATGCTCAGCATCAGGGGATGGTAAGTTTGCCTACAGTTCTTCATATTACTGAGATTTACCTTGTTCTGAAGTTACTTTGTATTATTCCCTTCTTCATGAATGCCCTTCCCTCTTCCTCCTGCTTATCCACGTCTTGTCCATTTTTCAGGGCCCAACTTAAGTCTTATCTCTTTTGTGAAGTTTCTGTGATCACCACAACCCCACTGATCTTTCCTCTTCTCTGATCATTGACTTGAAAGCAGAAGGAAGCCCTACGGCTCATCTAGTCAAGCCCCCTCACTTTGAAGATGTGAAAACCGGGGCCTACAGAGATTAAGGTCTCATGGGTAGTTTAGTAGCAGAGCAGAGATTTGAACCCACTTGTTCTGACTCCAAATCTCGTGTCTCATTCCACTACACAGTTTAGCACTGTGTTGATCTGTTGTTGTCTTCTGTTATTCAGTGTTGCTCCATGTGATTTAATTTTGCCTCTCCAACTAGATACTAAGCTTCTTGGTCTCTAATGTTCTTTCCTTTGATTCTTTGGGACCATGTCTTAAAGACTTCTTCATCCCCTGCATTGCCTAGTTGCTTAAATCACACCCAGTACTTTTTAGTAGAATGGTAGTGCTCTAGCCCTTGAATCTCTAGCAGTTACCTTCTATGTTATTTCCAAGGATTGTCTAAGCCAAAATCAGTTCCTATTCTGCTATCCCCAATTCTGTGATCCTAAATGGTTTAGCATTGTATTATTCTTCTGCCTTCTCAATAAATCAGTCAGTTCATAATTTCCCAGCAACAGCTTGGTTTTTTATTTAAAAACCCTACATTTGACCATTTTGTTTCCTGTTCACCAACGTCCAGGGTTATTCAACCATAGATACAAGTAATTATCCTTTAAAAAAATTATTGTTATCTTTTATTTTTACATCACCATAATTTCCAGATGTGTCTTTCTTCCCTCCCATCCCTAGAGAACCAAGCTCTTGTAACAAAGCATTTTTTTTTAAAGCAGACAGAAAAGCAATTCAGCAAAGTTAACCAGAAAATCAAAGCTGACCCTATGTCCAGTATTCTATACTCATGCTTTCCCATCTCTGGAAAGAAGCGATGGCAGGGCATTTTCTCTTCTCTTTTTCGTGACAAGCTTGACCATTATACTTACAAAATGTTTGGTTTCATTGTTTTTGTCTTTGCATTTACATTTTTGTAGTCACTGTGTATATTGTTGGTTCTGATTCTGCTTATTTCAGTTTGTATCAGTTCATAGAAATTTCCCCATGCTTCTTTATATTCTTCATATATATATTTCTTATAGTAAAGTAATATTCCCTTAATGTAGCTTGATTTTTTTTAAGCCACTCACCCATCCCAAGTGATTATTCTAAATATCGTTCACTGCCCTATAGATAATCCATTTTACTTCTCTCTGCAGCCCAGTAAGCGCTCTACCACTGAATTATGTGGAAGGAATGATGGAAACATCAAAGTAATCTTTCCAGACACAGAGATGGAAGATGGCACTAACCCTGGGGGCCTAATCCGAGCCCAGCCAGGAGACTATGTGTTAGTGAAGGTATGGATCCATTTTTAATTTGTTTGCTTTAGAAGATTAACGTTTTATTTTTCTATTAGATCCGTTTCAGTAATCATTTCAGTAATTTCTGGCATGACATTCATACTACTGAAATCCTCAGAAACGTACTTCTCAGTTCTTACTTGACTCAGTGCTAGTTGATGCTGTGTTTGTAGGAGTCAGGGGAAACGGAAATTGGAAAATACATCTTACTATTGCCTCAGGACTCTTCCTGGCAAAGAGTAGAACATGTGGAAATGGAAGGAGGAGTAGAAGGAAATTGTATTTGCTTCCACCTTGCCCCTCTCCTACTTTAAAGGAGATGGGAGAATAAACTCTATTCTGTCTCTACTCTTCTTTTTTTGTTCCCTTTTTTAGGCAATTGGAGTTAAGTGACTTGCCCAGGGTCACACAGCTAGTAAGTGTGAAGTGTCTGGTCTGAGGCCAGATTATAGTTTAACAACTTTTTTTTTTTCTTTTCTTTCTTTCTTTTATTTTATTTTTTACTTTTTTGGTTAGGCAATGGGGTTAAGTGACTTGCCAAGGGTCACATAGCTAGTAAGTGTGAAGTGTCTGGTCTGAGGCCAGATTATAGTTTAACAACTTTTTTTTTCTTTTCTTTTTTAATTTAATTTAATTTAATTTTTTACTTTTTTGGTTAGGCAATGGGCTTAAGTGACTTGCCCAGGGTCACACAGCTAGTAAGTGTCAAGTGTTTGGTCTGAGACCGGTTTTGAACTCGGGTCCTCCTGAATCCAAGGCCTTTGCTCTATCCACTGCGCCACCTAGCTGCCCCTATTTTATTTTTTTTTGCAAGGCAGTTTGGGTTAAGTTACTTGTCCAGGGTCACACAGCTAGTAAGTGTCAAGTGTCTGAGGCCAGACTTGAACTCAGGTCCTCTTGCCTCTAGCTGGTGCTTTATCCACTGCGCCACCTAGCTGTGGTCTCCACTCTTCTTACAGTTCTCCATTCTTGTTTCTATTCTTCACCACAGAGCCCTCACTCCTCTCTCTTCCCTCCAGCCCTTGTCCAATTCTCCCTTGACTTGCATCCCAGTTCTTCACTTCCTGTCATATGCTCTGCCTTTTCTTCCCTACTCACTTCTTGTAAGCCCTTACCCTCCAGAGTGCCACCAGAGCATCTTTCTCTGTAGGTCTTCCTATATGGATTCTCTGGGGCTACTGAAACTTGGAATTCCTTAGTGGCCACCACACCTCTTTTCCACAGTAGTCCTCCACTCAAAGAGCTACAGATGAATTCTTTATGAACTGATGCTTTTGGCCCTGTTAACTGTGTTTTTTTCTTGAATGGCTTTTTTTTTTCCAGATCACCTCTTCCAACTCCCAGAGCCTGAAGGGAGTTGCTCTGTGTCGAACATCTCTGCAGGAGCACTCAGCATGCTGCTGACCTAAATGGCCAGCCACAAAGTTCTTCTGGATGCCCACTTGTTAGTGAAGTTATGAGGAGATACTTGTGGCTATAGATTGGACTAGATACTCTCTGAGGTCGTTTCCAACTCTGTAATTCTGTGATAAAATGGCCCTGACCAGGTTTTGCCAAAGAGAAAGGGAGAAATGACTGGTTACAACAGTGGTATTTCTCTGACGGGAAGTAAGTTTATGTCAAACAGAAAATGAATTTTCTGGATTCACTTGCTAGATGGAAGCATCTCTAAGAATCACTATTAAATGATTCACCTGCAGCTAAAACGTTTGTCTTTTTCTCTTTTCTCTCATGTAATTTTTCTTTGGTTAGGTTTTTGGGAACTCTGTGAAATTTAGTAAGCTCTTTGTTTTGTCTCCTCAACATCAATCAGTTTTCTGATTTAGTTGATAGGTGGGTTAATAGATAATCTTTCACCTCATCTTGCGTGACACCAGGACTCCATAGCACTTCCTGGGTTTCTCTACCCCACGCTGCCACAAATACTCCCCTTCCTTTTCCCTCCCCCAGTGTGCCCTGTCCAACCCCCTTGTATGTGCTGACTTCTCTCGATTGAATGTAGACTCTTTGAGGGAAGGACTGTCTTACATTTGTATCCCCAGCGCTTACACAGTGCCTGGTACATAACACTCACTCTTCTCCCCTTTTCCTCCCTTCTCTTTTTGTCTCTGCCTCTCTCTTTCTCTCTCTCTCTCTCTCTCTCTCTCAACCACTGAGTGCACAGTTAAGCATTAAAGAGACCTTCAGAGGTAATTTAATCCAACTCCCAAGAACCTGGACCATAAGCAAGTACAGTATTCCTAGCAAGTGTTTGTCCAATCTCTGTTTTAATACCTCTAGTGATAGGGAATTCATTGCTTCCAGAGGCAGCCCATTACATTTTGGGATACCTCTAATTCTTTTTTCCCTTGATAATTAATTTATTTATTTTTAGTTTTCAACATTCACTTCCATAAGATTTTGAGGTTTAAATTTTCTCCCCCTCCTTTACCTCCCCCCACCCCTTCCGCCAAGACAACGTGCAAAATGGTATAAAGGCTCTACTTATACATTAATATTAAGCATGTTTTCCCATTAGTCATGATGTAAAGAACAATTAGAACTAATGGGAGGAACTTATTTTGAAATAAAATGTGTTTCACTGTAGTTTTCACCCCCACCCCCATTAAATCTAGTTCTACCCTCTGAGACCAAGAACAAATCTCATCCCTTTCCTACATGATAATCCTTTAAGTAATTGAAGGCAGCAATCTCATACCTCCCCACAAAATCCTCTTTTCAGGTTAAACTTCCCTAGTTTCTCCAAGTGATCCATATGACATACTTTCAAATCCCCTTCCCTCCTGATCATCCACCACTTTATCAATATGCCTCCTAAAACATGGTATGGAGAATTAAATGTTTTTATTCAAGTGTGGTTTGATCAGGGCAGAACCCAGTAGGACTATCTTCTTATTCATTCTGAAAATTAAACTTCGTTCAGTGAAGCCCAGGACTTCATTAGTGCTATGTTTGGTTATTCTGCCACACTACTGACTTATAATGAGCCTGCTGTCCAAAAACGCTTCCACATCTCTTCATATGAATGATCTTATCAAACTTCCCATTTCCTGTACTTGTATAGTAATTAAGGAAGTTAGTAAGTAAGGCATTGGGTGTACTCCATTTCCTGGTCTATGATGTATAATAAGTGGTCTGGTTAAATCAGTATGGCTAATCACCCACGTCCCAAACAACTGATACTTTTACTAATAATTAGCCATAGAATAAAATCCCCCTATTTTTAGAAAATTAAGGAAATGTCACTTTCTTTTTTTTTTTTGCGAAGAAATATCATTTATTGAGGGAACAGTGACAGAAATGCAAAAAAGTACATGTTGCCAAGACATACTTATAGCTTTTCACACATTTGATTAAAAACGATTGGTTAGAATAAAGTACCAGTAGGTAGTTAAGCTTTGATGCTCAAAAACTCCTACAATCATGTGAATGTTCTTGGCTCAGAAGGTCAGAGAAAAAGTGTATGTCAGGACTTGTTGATCTTGCAGCACTCTTCTGGTGAAGACTGGAAAAACTCATCCTGGCTTCAGGCAGGTTGTTTTATTTACTTGCTACCAGATCACCCTGAGGAGGTGGGAGAAGAGAATGATAATTGTTGACGCTGTAACTTCTTATGGTTACAAAGTACTTAACATGCGTTGGCTCATTTATTACTTACAACATCCATTTGAGATAGATAGCATCAGTAGTAGTATCATTGTTCTATGTATTAGAAAACCTAGGCTCCAAGAGGCTGTGATTCACAGTTGGTAAATGGTGGTATGAACCTGGTTATCCATTGTTCTTCCCACTGCACTATGCTAAGCATGAAACTTCATGAAACCAAGAAATAGATACTTTTAGGGGTTTGTTTCTGTGATAATTATTTCCATGAGAAACAGTTATGATGTTAAAGTGAGAGGACCAGAGAACGAGGTGGGATCATGATCATCCTGACCAGTAAGAGTGATGCCTGGCTTTTGAGACCTTCCATTTTCCGGCCCTACCCTTATCTTACATTTTCCCATTCAGATCCTCCTCCTCCTCCTCCTCCCACCCAAACCCCCAGCACCTAACTGAAGTATTCTCCTTCCAGCTTTTTTTAAGATCCCACTGATTCTTCAGCTCATGTTATTTCTCCAGAAAACCTTCCATAGGAATCCCAGCCCACCCTGAGCTTTCCTTCCTCTCAACACCTCTTGAAATGATAGTAGCACACCCAATGTAAATACCGCATTCAGTGTCCCCTGTGTGTGATTTGCTTAATGAGTAAATGGATTTATATTTTCCACAATGTTAAGCACAGGCTCATAGGACTTAGAGTTGGAAGGGATACTATGATCAGTCAACAAACAGTTATTGAGCACCCACTGTATGCCAGGTGCTACTTAAACACTGGGAATGCAAAACCAGAACAATACACTCTGCCCTCAAAGGAACTCAGGTGGGGTAGAAAGCGTGCACCTATCTAAGTATATATGCAACAAACAAAAAAACTTGGTGGGGGAGAAATGTAATAGCCAGGAGGACTGTGAAAGACCTCTTCCGGAAGATGGCATTTGAAGGCAGCCCATTACATTTTTGGATACCTCTAATTTTTAAGGAATTTTTTATTTTGAAATAAAATACGTATTAGGGGTACATGTAGAAGGGCTGGCTTTGTGGAGGAGGAAGGTGATGTCTTCCTCAGAGACTGGAGTAAAGGAGGAGAGTGGGGAACATTAGTGGGTGAGAGGAAGCTCTCAGTAAGTGACCTTCATTTTCTTGATGATTCTTTCCCCCCATTTTAAAGAGGAGGAAAACTGATTTACTAAAAAGAGGAGTCACTTGTCTAAGATTACATTCTAAGTGGCAGAACTGGAACTAGAATCAAGGTCTGGAGCTAGATTCTGTGCTTTTCCCCCTACCTCACATTAGTTCAACTAAGGTTATAGGTGCAAAAGCAAAAAAACTTAAATTTAAAGCTCATGGTACTAGAAAGCTCAGGTGAGGATGAAACAAGTGTAAATCATGCCATGTAAATCATATGTCTTAGAAACAGGATTTCTTGTGGCTCCTTATCTAGGTTGGGTTGAGGCAAGGTAATGGGGGAAAAAGAACTATGGGAGGTAGGATGTCATAGTATAGACTCAAAGATGGGAGGAGTTGTAGAGACCATCCAGTCCAATTCCATTTTATAGAAGAGGAAACTGAAGCCCAGAAAGATGAGCTAGTCCAAAGTCACACAGATAGTAACTAACAGACCTGGTACTTGAACTTGGGCCCTCTGACCCTAAATCTGGTACTTATTAGACTGTTCTGTGGTGTTTCCAGGGATTAACAGAACCCTGATTCTAGCTAGGAAGAGAAATAAGGTAGATTTTAGGAGGGTGACCGAAGCCAGGAAGAGCAATACCCTGATCTTGATAGTTCTTGGTCTTCCTGGGAAGATCCCCAGGGATCCCTAAAAAGACAATACCCAGATTGAGCTTTCTTACCTGAGAATCAACTTGAACAGGGGCATTGTTTAGAAGTTCAATTTCTGGACCAGGTGGCACGTTCATGCGTCTTACATCCTCTACAGTGAAAGAGAACATTCTCTTGAGATGTGAGCTCAAAGGAAATTAGGCTTAAACCTTCAATGGGTTTGAGGAGCTGAGTCATCTCAACCAACGCCAACTTCTGAAACAGCCTTTGTATCCCATTTGTGCACAAGGAGAATGATTTCCCATGAAGGGCTTATGCAACCCCAAGAGAGTTCTTAGCTCCCTCCCAGTGTTTCTATATTTGAATTAAAGCCTGCCTGGATTTTCAAAATAATTCTGAGTATACATAAAATCAAGATTTAGAGCTAGAAGGAAGCTTGGAGATAATGAATCTAGCATCTTCATTTTACAGAAGAGGAAACCAAGGCCCAGACAAGTAAAGTGACTGCCCCAAATTCATATAAGCATTAGGTATGAGAAACTCTATTTTAAGATCTGTTGGGGTGTGAAGATGAATACAGGGCAGACATAAGGTCACAGTTACACGGCAGTAGACCGCGAAAACTTTTGTTTATGAAGCTGCTACTAGTGACCCACTATCAGAAGGACACGTGCTCTAAGTTGTTTGTCCAGCTGTGGAGATGGACTGCATTCAACCATTCACACTTTCCTTCCAGTCCTCTGGTGCCCAATTGTTAAAAGTTAGTGAGATGATGTAGGGAATGAGTTTTCTCTATGCAGCGCCAACTGGCCACAGGCGAATAGAACATCCTCATTTGTCTTTCTTAGCACCACACAATTTGTGGCCTGTGCTAATACACAGTAAGCACAAACAAGTCATGCTTTGGTGTAGGATACCAGAGATGTGTATCTAACATTTGGAGTTTCTCAAGAACTCAGTTTACATAAAATCATAGAATGGAGAGCTGGAAGGGAGCTTGGAGATATTTAGCCTGACCCCAACAGTTCACAGATACTGACTTGTCCTTGTTCACACAAGCCGTACCAGAGCAGGGATGAATAAAACACATCTTCAGATGCCAAATTCATTGCTGTTTGCACTCTGCTGTTCTGCCTTCAGTGAGGCTGAATGAACTTGGCCTCAGCCCTCTTTCAGTGGTTCAATGGAACAATTCACATCGTTAAAGTTTTCGGACCCAGCTTTCTTGTCCACTATAAAGACTAAGACTTCAAATGGTAGAGTACCTAAAAGCAAGGACTGACCCTACAGTAATAGAATTAATTATGCACTTGGAAGCTATGGAATCCCCACAGTGACTTAGGCCATGCAGTTTGTCATTACTGATCCATTGGGCTATTTACACCTTTAAGTTTACAGATAGCCAATTCAACATACCATTTATTTTGCTCACCAGCTTTGAAACCATCTGTTTTCCTATTTCTTTGGCAACTTCGTTCTGCAAGAAGAGCAAGGAGTAATTTTTTTTAGCATTTTAATTTTTTTAAAATTCTGAACTTGACAGATGTCAAGCAAACAAGAACAATTCCACATACAGAAAAGAAAAAAGGGGATTATGTATGAAACTACAAATCTCTTAAGTATAGTTTGGTATGTGGGTGTGTGTGGCGTTTGTATACATGAACATGTATATGTGTACAATATAGATTATATATGGCATATACATATATAGTAAAATATATACACACGTGCATATAAATAGTATACATCTTTATATCTATATATGATTATATCTATAGAGATATATAAAGATAAGTGCAACATATTAATTCCAAAGCTGTCCTTTTTGCTGTTGTCTCTTTTGGATTTCCCTCTGTCTCACACATTTAAACAAAATATTTCATTAACATTCTTTTTTTTCCGCATCATCATCACTAACCCTCCTTCAGTGCAAAGAAAACACCTAATCAAAAGTTTAGCCTAGCCCAATTAATCTTCACATTAGTTATGTCTGAAAATATATATCACTCTGCACCTCTAGACCATCACCTCTCTGACAATGGCGGTAAGTACGCTTCCTCATTGCCCTTCTGGGTAACAATCAGTCACTGCATTGATCAGGGTACAAGAATTCATTTTGTAAGTGTTGTTGGGATGGGTATTCCTATGCCACCACTTAATAATTAAAGGTGGTGTGAAGAGCTTGACCTGTACCTCAACCCACTCGATTTTCAGTTGATGATCAGTTCAAAGGGTCTCAGATTGGGAAGGAACCTCAGGCTGCCAAGTGCATCCTCTGCTTATGGCGGGGTTTCCTCTGTGGCATTCATAGAGAGTGCTCCATTTGAAGACCTTGAGGGATGGGACTCTGGAGAGACCCTACTCCAAATATCAACAGTTCCCTTCATTAGAAGACTTTTCTTTCTACTGATCTCTGTGCTTCTCTGTAACTTTTTTCTATTGCTCTTTGTTCTGCTCTCTGAGGCTAATCTAACATTTATGTAGCGCTTGAAAGTTTGCAAAGCACTTGGTCCTCACAACAACCCTGTGAGGTGAATGACATTAGTACACTCATTTTACATGTGGAGAAACTGAGGTAAGCTTAAATGACTCACCCAGGATGTCATAGCCATTAATTATCTGAGGCACGCTTTGAGCTTAGGTGTTTCTGGCTCCAAGTCCAGCATTCCATTCACTGACTCCTAAGGCCAAGCTGAACAAACCTAATTCTTCCACTTGGGAGCCCTTCAGATACTTGGAGACATTGTTCACATCCTCTTCTCCTCCCCACACCAGCCCTCAAGTCTTCTCTTCCCTACCTTCCACAGTTCCTTTGACTGCTCGTCCCTCTCACCATCCTCATTGTCTTTCTTTAAATGTGCTTCTACTTATCAATGTCTCTGCTAACTCTACTATCTGCTATGGTTGGTGGATAAAGTAATCTGGCTCATAATGAGTTCCTATCTATCCCATTTAAGGATTATCATTTTCAGAGAGCTGAAACATGATAAAGTCCATTTAAATCTAACATGATAGTGAGCCTACTTACAACATTTGGGGATTCTGAAAACACTGGAGAAATTGGCAAAGATTTAAGTTCCTTATTATGAGCATTAGTTCACAAGCCCAGAATTTAGAGATTGTCTATTTCAACCTCCTCATTTAACAGATTTTTAAACTGAGAATTAGAGAAATGGAGTCATGCGATCCAACTCACAGTTAGATGCCAGAACTGGAATTCATTCACATTTTAACTGAGTCCTCTGAATGCAAAGCCTTTGCTCATTCCAATAAAGGGTTAAGAAGTGAGAAGGAGCATTTAGCAAACTCCTATTATGTTTCAGGCACTATGCCAAATGCTTCACAAATATTATCTCAATAGATCCTCACAACAATCCTGGGAGGTAGATATTATTATTATTCCCATTTTATACTTGAGGAAACTGAGGCAAACAGAAGTGACGTGACTTGCCTAAGGTCATATAGCTAGTAAGTGACTGAGACTGGATTTAAACTCAGATCTTCTGGAATCCACGCCCAGTATACCGCATTGCTTCTATTTTTATTGTATTTGAGATGGAATTGGCCCCAGCCCCATGACATATACTAGGAACTAATTAACTGCCTTTTTGATAAATCCCTACTAGATAAATACATAGGCAGTTAATAAAGAAGTTTGTGTTATTTTAGCTAGTTTCTTTATAGCTTATCTCTTCCAGCTAAAAGTTGTCTACAGAATATACAATTTACTAAATAAACTATCTTTTATTAGTTTATTTAACTCAACATCAGAAGTGTATATAAAATAGGTTAGGGCTGTCTTACCTGATCTCTTAGCTTCCCCAGGGCCTTGTACAGTACTCTGTACCCAAAATGTATTAAATAAATGTTTGTTGAATGAATGAATTCTGCATAGTCATGGTGGAAAAGACTAGGAGCAGTTCAGGGAGTTACAGGGAGATAAGAGTTTGATTCAAAATAAAGCACTTCATAACAGTTAGAGCTCTCCTTTGCATGAATGGACCGTCCTGTCACTGGAGATCTTTAGATAGAGGTCAGCTGATTATCTGCTAATGATGCTGCTGCGCACGATTCATGCCTGATGTGGGGCATAGGCTAGCTAGCAGTTCTGAAAAGTCATTTTCAACTTGAAGATTCTATTATCCTGTAAATTTGATTGATATATAGTTTGGCCACCATTACATTTTAAAAGAATTTTTCATTTTCAAATTATTGGTGAATTTGGTCCTAATGAAAGTAAGGAATTATCTAATGACCAGGGCCTAGGGATATTTTCTGATGCTCATCTTCTACCTTCCCTTATAAGAAGGCAACCATGATGAGAAGTACAGAGTCATGTATCTTCTCCCATAATTCCACAAGGCTACGTTCAGCCTCGAGCAAAACCCATCCCAGAAGAGAAAGTATTGTTCTAACAATGCACTTAGAGTTATCTTCAGACTATCTCTGAAAATGTTAGCATGTTAGAGCTGGAAGGGATCTTAAAATATACAATATTAAAGCTGAAAGGGACCTCAGAACACAAATGATTAGAGATAGAAGGAGCCTAAGAATACAGGATGTCAGAACTGGAAAGGACCTTAGGAAGCATTTAGTCACAGCCTCATAACTTTAGAACAGGAAAAGACCTCAGCGGCCATCTAGTTAAACTTATACCCTAAAAAGAATTCCCACATGACTGATAAATGATCACCTAGCCTCACACTGAAGTTTGCCAAGCAGGAGGAACTTGCTATTTCCCAAAGCATCCCGTTCTGCCTTTAGACAGTTCTGTTAGGTAGCTTTTCCTAATATCAAGCCTAGATTTGCCTCTTAGTAACTTCCACCACCTACTCCTACTTCTACCATCTGGCGCCAAATAGATCAAGACTACCTCAATTCTACATTAAAGCCTTTCAAATACTTGAAGATAGCTACCATGTGCCCCCTGAGTTTTCTCCGTGCTAAACATCCCCAATTACTTCAACTGATTCTCTTAGGGCATATGTGCAACCACTTCATTTTAAGACTAGGAAACTGAGGCTGAGAAGGGAAATAGCTTGTCTTTGGTGACTGGATGTTAATGGAAGACTTGGAGTTAAAGCCTAGTTCTTCTGACTAGTTTTGGTGTTGATTCACCCTGTTTTCTGTCTTCTCCATTTTGACCCATATTAATCTTTCCTTCTGAATTCCTATTGCCCTTATAGTATGCACTAAGGTCATTATTTCTTATATATGTATGGATGGATATATATTTGTTAAAAAAAAAACTAGTTGACTTACATCAGTAGGTTCTATCTCATGTTCAGCACTGTAAGGAAAGGAAATATAAGAAAAGATTGGTTTTGTTTGGTGTATTTCCTCCCTCTACTAAGGTAGATTTTTTTTAGATTTTTGCTATTTGTTCTCTTTCATTTCACCCAGTCTGCAATGAGCTGCATAGTTTTGGCATTCCAGTACACATTGGGAAATAGCTAATGAAATAACCAGATGACTGGACAAGAGCAGATGAGTTTAAGACAATGTACTGCTAGGCTAATCACTTACTAACTCACCTGCCATCCCTGACCGATCAAAAATCTTCCAAGCAATAATATGGGAAAAGGGAAACCTGCCTACGGGAAAAGATCTGTGATTTTGTAAGGACAGGAAACTCCTGTTGGGCATTCTCTGCCCCAACAGCATATTAAGTCCTCTATGATTTAGTAGATATGCCTTGTCTAGTTGCCAGAGGCAGTGTTGTTCAGTCATTTCAGTTGTGTTCAACTCTTCATGACCCCTTTTGAGATTTTCTTGGCAAAGAGACTGGAATGATTTGCCATTTCCTTCCCCAACTCATTTTACAGATGAGGAAACTGAGGCAAACAGAGTTAAGTGACTTGGTGAGGATCACACAGCTAGTTAAGTACCTGAGGTCAAATTTGAACTCAGGTCTTCCTGACTCCAGGCCCAGCACTCTATCCACTGTGCCGCTTAGCTGCTTGCTGTTGCAAGAGGTACACATTGCTAATAAGCATTAGAGGTAGGATTTGAACCCAAGTCCTCCTGACTTCAAGCTCAGAAGTATATTCACTATGCCATGATGATGATGATGATGGTAATGGTGATGGTGATAGTGATAATAATATTAGTAATAATAGATTTCTATAGCTTTCCAAGGTTTATAAAACAGCCTTTGAAGTAGGGAGTACAAATAGCATTTTAGAGATAAGGAATCGAAGGTTCAGAAGTATATTGACTCAGCAGAAGTCACATAGCCACTAAGTCAGACTCTCTGTTGCACCAGGCTACCTTAGTCTTCCTCTTGTTCCTCTTTTTTTTGTGGGTCTCTCTGAACATGGCCTTAAAGTCTATTAAGTACTAGGTAGATAATGCAGTTCTATACAGTACCTTAAAAGGTTGACATTACCAAGCAGGTAGCCATTGCTAACCACACAGCCATGGGAGAGGTTAACCCTCTAAGATGAGAAAAAAAATAAAGTGAGTTAGAAATGAGAATTGTCTTGAGTGTACAGATTACAAAATAGTTTCACAGGATGTCATGAGCAGGAAGCTTTCTTCTCTACAGTCTGGCCTCATCCTATTGAATCTAGCCCATTTTCCTCGCAAACTGACCCTCCATTACAATTAGGCAGACCTCATGCTTCCCTGTGTTTGAAGTACCTCCTCATTCTCTTCACCAGCCAAATTACCCTCCTTCCTTTGAGGCCCAGCTTAAGTGATAGAATTTAGAGGTGGAAAGGGTCTTAGAAATCATCCAGTCCATCCCCCTTATTTTATAGATGCGGCCCAAACAAGACAAGTGACCTGCCCAAGGCCATACAGCGGATAAGCTACAGAACTGGGATTCAAGCCAGAGTTTCAAAATCCCATGTTCTTTCCCTTGCTGCCCAGGTCTCTTCTGACCTCTCCTAATGACTCATCCGCCTAACTTTCAGGGTCGCTGAATCCGAACTCTCTTCTCAATACTCACTGAATATACCGAGGCAGTGCTGATGCCATTCTCTTTCAAATCAGAGTGGATATTTAATCGGGCTTTTTTGTTGAGTAGTTTATAGCTTATGGTCTTCACTTTAAGTTCCCCTGCTTTTGACTGTTCATGAAAAGAAAGTAACAGGGAGTATGAAGACAAAGGAGGATTGTCAATACAACCAAGAGTAATTTAAAAAAAAATCTTAATGATATTTTCTGTTTTTATAACATCTACATTTCCCAATGTATTCTTCTGCAGAACCCCTCCAAGAGAGCAATCCCTTATAACAATAATAAGAAAGAGGGGAAAAAACAGTTCAGCAAAACTAACCACCACATTGAAAAAGTCCGACGTAGTCTGTGCTTTAAACCCATAACCTCCCACCTCTACAAAGAAGGGGGTGTGGAATCCACTCATATGAAGGTACTATGTAGTGTAGTAGATAGGAAGATTTGAGTTTAAACACTGCCTTAGATGTTCACTAATTCTGTGACCTGGGAAAGTCCCTTCTCCTAACCTTAGCTTTCTCATCAGCAAAATGAAGATAAAAGCACCTATCATACAGGGTTTGTTACGAGACTCAAATGATATAATATATCTAAAGCACTATGTAAATTATTATTCTGTTATCCTTTGGAGCCATATGTAGTCATTATAATTTAACAGCAATCAATTCTAATTATATATGTTGTTTCCATTTACATTGTTACGGATATTACATATTGTTTTCCTGGTTCTTCTTACTTCACTTTGCACCAGTTAAGAGAAATCTTTCCATGCTTTTCCACAGTCACCATATTCATTGTTTCTCATAGTTTAGTAATATTCCATTATATTCATGTGCCACAACTTGTATAGACATTCCCCACTTGATGGGCGTATACTTTATTCAATCAATAATAATTTCACCTTGCTTTTATACAGTCTTTTAAACCTTTCAAAGCACTGATTTGGTACTTGAAAGAGCCACAATTTCATCTTTTTGAATATTCCTTTCATTTACATAGATCAAAACCCCTTAAGAATTTCTGTGACCGAGGTAGCTAGATGGTGCAGTGGATAGAGCACCGACCTTGGATTCAGAAAGACCTGGGTTCAAATTTGACCTCAGACACTTGACACTTACTAGCTGTGTGACCCTGGGCACCTCTTTGCCTCTCAAAAAAAATAAGAATTTCTGTGACCAAAAAATTCAATCAACAATCTTTTGGTAATGAGTTAGGCTGACACTTGAAAGACAGACACTCAGTATATCACTGGCATCATACTCCAAATCTTGACCCAGTAAGACCTCTGACACTTTCATGCCTTTAGTGTACATAGGGTTGTGCCCATACCACAATAAGATGAGGGACTTTAGTACCTTTATTCATATGTTCTCCTTGAATCCTCACAACTACATAATGTCAATGTTATTATCCCTATTTGCCAAATGGAGAAACTGAGGTTCAGTCAGATTAAGTGACTTTTCCAAGGTCACACAGGAATGGAATGAAAAGATGGGCCAGAGCCTAGATCTCTTGAGTTCCTAGTTCAGTGATTTTTCGATACTACTGCACCGTCTATCATTAAGATAGCTGTAGCCTTTATATTGCTAGGGAACCCTCAAGGCATGGCTAGAACTTTGTCCCTAGCAAGACGAGATGCTTGTGATAGACAGTCCCACCTATTCACACTAGATACACAGCCACAGGAAGGAGGGCTCTCATCATGCCCTCTGAGCCTTGTCCCCTGAGGCATTACAGTTCAGGCCCTCCACAATCTGGCACCATCTTTTCTTTCTAGTCTTTCATGTTGTTCCTCTGCTTTGGCCAAGCTAGATTTCTGTTCCGTCTGAATACGTTCTGCATCAGCCTGGCTCCATGACTTCAATCACGCTGTTCTCTGCCTGCAGTGCTCTCCTTTCTTCTCTTTGCCTGTCAAATGTTAACTGTCCTTCAAATTTCGGTCAGGTGTCATTTCCTTCATGAAGCCTTCCCTGATCTCTTCCCACCATGGTTGTAATACAGTTCCTCCTCACACGGTAGTGTTATTCCTCTCTCTGACGTACTTAACATGTATCATTGTGCGTTAATGATCTGTGCTTGTTTCTTTGCCTCTTGCTAGACTGTGAGCTCTGATAGGGCAGAGACTGGATCTTTTCTAAACTTTGTACTTTCCTCAGTGCCTGAACAGTAGGTGCTTAATAATCGTCTATTTAATGAAAGAAGGAATGAGTGGGCATGCCTGAGTATAATTGATTTTCTCATTTAGCATGCTGGCCATTAGGTCCTATGTGTCTGGTGAAATTCACAGAAGAAAAAAATGTAGAGTGCCATCCTTCTATGACATCTCTACATTAGAATCTCTTTGATAATTGTTAAAAAAAAAAAAACAAGCAAAGAGAAGACAGAATAACCTCACTTGAAAGTCTCTCAGAAGGAAGAGTTTGTTCTGGGACATGTAGTTGGAGGAAGATGGAGGAAGATGGTGAACTGAGAAGGCAAGTCAGATTTTGTTTTGGAACTTGGGGCTGTTAGTACATTGCTTCTATCCATTATTTTTCTTTTGGTCTTTCCAAATAACTACTTTTTAAAAGAGACCCTGCATTATTTTCATGCTATTTATCTCTGATAAGGGCCTTCCAATCACCTGTTAGGACATATGTAAAGTACTTGGCAAACCTTATTAGCTATATAAATGGTGGTAGTGGTGGTAGCAGTAGTGGTAGTAGTGGACAATAGTACATGGTACGTAGTAGTAGTGAGATCAACAGTTGAACTCGGGTTTATACTGAAGTTTGTAAGTAGACTTAGGTACATAGTTTCTAGAGTTGAAAGGAATCTCAGAGGTCATCTAATCTCACCCCTTCACTTTACAAATGAGAAAACTAAGACATGAAGAGACTTACCCAAGGCCACATAGGATGAATGGAAAAAAGAGAAAGGAAAAAAGAAAGAAAGGTAGGAAGATAGGAAGGAAGGAAGGGAGGGATGGTGGGAGGGAGAGAGAGAGGAAAGGGAGGAAGGAAATGAGGAAGGAAGGGAGGAAGGGAGAAGGGATGTGGTAGTTGCTATTATTATCCCAAGTTTACAGGTGAGGCTAAGAGAGAGGTTTTTCTAGCTTGCCCAGAGTCATATAGCTAAAGTGAATGAGACCAGATTTGAATTCAGGTCTTCCTGACTCCAGGCCCAGCATTGTCTCCACTATGCCATCTAACTGAGGTAGTAAATAATAGCACAGAGCCTTGAACTCAGGCCTGCCAACTCTGAATGCAAGCCCTTTTCTGCAACACTATTCCATCTTGAAGAGATTAAAAAAGAGCAAGGAGGCTTCTCAGCTAAGTTCAGAAGGAAAGGGCCCAGCCCAAGGAAATTCCCTTTGGAAACCACTGTTGACAATGCTTACCTTTACAGAGCTTTCCTTCACAACATCAGTAATTAGTGCCTTGACTATGCTGGAAGAGAGTACCAGGGAAGCATCAACATCTTCAGGGATTGGAGGAGAAGGGCCACCAGCCACAGGGATTCTCTTATCTTTAGAATTGATCTCAGCCTAGAGAGAGACAGAGAGTCAGTACTTCAGGTTCTAAACAACCCGTCTATTTGCTTGGATATTGCTCTTCTACTCTGATTCTATTATTCTGCACGACCCAGCAGCTCAGCATTATCCTTGAGGACCTTTGGGAAATCAAAGAAAACTCAGCTACCAAGCTTAGATGAAGAGATAAAATGCATTTTAGATGCACTGCACTGCTCCCAAATCCATTTCCAAGGGTTCAGCAGGGACTATAATTCTAAATTACCTCAACAGTCCTATGCAAAGAAGGCTTTGAAGTGCTAACCAAAGACTCAGGGTGGAAGTAAAAGGAACACTCCAAAATCAATTCCCAAACTGCCTTTGTGGTATTAGTGAATTAGGTCTCTGGCTTTGTCTGACTTTACCAAACCCCCGTTAAAATCTCTACTTGGAATGCTAGAATAATGGTGGAGATTGGTTCAGGTGTCACAAGTCCTAACCTGGCATTCAAAGATCTTTGTCATCTGACACTAGATGGCACACTCTGTTCCAGGCAGTTGTGTCTCCTCGCTGTGCCTCCAATATCATGCTCCATCTCCTCTCTGTGTCCTGTCCCTCCACCCGCCCACCCCCACCTGGAAAGTTGTCCACTTCCTGTCTCTCCTTTTCCAAATCCTGCCTAACTCCAGTGACTCATCCTTCATCTAGTCTTCCCTTTTACCCTAGGGCCCCCTAGTTTGTGCCACTCTTGACCTCCTATGAAACCACAGCTCATAAGATTTGGTGCTGGAAGGGACCTTAGAGACTGCCAAGTCCAACTCCAGAGGCCCAGAGAAGGGCTTGTCCAAACCATACAGATAGAAAATAATAGATGCATAATTTGAAGCCAGGCTCTGACTCCAAATCTAGTTCTCTACATCGTATGGCCTCAGTGTAGCCAAGCTGCCAAATTTGGGATTTTCCACAGATAGCGCCAATTATAAATAATCTATCCAATTTTATTGAGTATTCTCTTCCTAGTCATTTTATTCTTTAAATAAAGGATTCAGCACAATTTATTTTTTAAATGTTTGTAAGATTTCTTATATAAATAAATCTGTACATCAAAGAAAAGAATCAATCAGACTATATGCCTTGAGTTTTAATTTGGAAAATATGAGCACTTGCATATTGAATATAGGCACTGCAAAATTTGGCAGTTACTGGTTTCTAAAACATTTTGTGCATAAGACTTATTTCTTTAACCAGATTGTAAACTCCTCCAGGGCTGGATCTATCAGCTCTTCTTTGCTTTTATTCCCCTCTACCCTCCCCACAAACTTGGCACTGACCTGGGGGCCTCATCAGTATGCACTCACTGATTGATTTTCACCTCAGCAACTTGCCCATCATGGGGGAACCTGAATGGTTGGGTAATCTGGTGTGGCTACTCCTGATGTTTGCCCAATGCCTCAGAGTTGGAGCAAGTCAGGATGCTCAACAAGCTGGGCCCTAATTAAAGGAATAGGGACCAGACAGGAGAAGGGCCTAGCTTCCTATTCTACCAGGAAATATTTCTTTAGCTCACAGGAGCATCCGATTTTCATCTCATTCTTGTATGAAAAATAACACTTACACAGTAGGAAGCCAGAAGGCCCTTGGAGGTGAAATTCGCGGTCTTTTGATGGTAAAAAAATAAAACTCCCTTACCAAGTACAGCTCTTTCTGTTAGACACAGAAAAAAAGAATGTTAGAGCCTTGTCGACAAAGACTAAGCAGCCAATGAGTTTGGGGGGGGGGCAGCTTTACATTCAAAATCTTTTATTTTTGTTTTTGTTGGGGTTTTTTTTGGCTAGGCAATGGGGTGAAGTGACTTGCCCAGGGTCACGTAGCTAGTAAGTGTCAAGTGTCTGAGGCCAGATTTGACCTCAGGTCCTCCTGACTCCAGGGCCGGTGCTCTATCCACTGCGCCACCTACCTGCCCCCCCGTTCAAAATCATTTTGCTGAAGGATAAACAATCACAATAGCTGATATTTATAACAAGCTTAGTTCATGGAGCCTAATCCCAGAGATCATAAGATCATATATTTCAAGCTAGAAGAGACATTAAGGGGTCATGATAATAGCACTTTAAGGTTTGCAAAGAATTCTTATGTATCTCATGTGATCTTCACAACAACCCTAGGTTGTTGTTTTTTGTTTCAGTCGTATCCACCTCTTCATGACTCCATTTGGGATTTTCTTGGCAGAGATACTGGAGCGGTTTGCCATTTCCTTCTCCAGCTCATTTCACAGATGAGGAAACTGAGGCAAACAAGATTAAGTCACATGCCCAAAGTCACACAGCTAGTGAGTGTCTGAGGCCAGATTTGAACTCAGGAAGATGAGTCTTTCTGACTCCAGGCCCAGCACTTTATCCACTGTTCCACCTAGCTACTGAGAGCCATTATTATCCTTAATTTACAGATAAGAAAACTGAAGTTGAGCAAGGTTAAGTGACTTGCCCAGAATCACATTCACACCCAGGTGATCCTGACTTCAAATCCAGTGCCATGTTATCCACTATACCACCTAGGTGCCTGTCACTTAGCCTAACCCCCTTATCCTGGAAATGGGGAGATGAAACCCAGAGAGCTCCTTAAGCAGGTAGTGAGTTGTTTCCCGTCGGCCCAGGACACAGTTTAGGTGCTGTAGGAGAGATTTAGGGCCACAGAAGCTCCAGGGAATGTTTGGCAGTCCTCTAATGATGTAATGCCCTGACCAAAGTCACAACATTGTAAGATTTAAGAGCTGGAGGAGACTTCAGAGATCCATTCAGAGAGTCCAATTTTGTTCAATCATTTTTTCAGTTGTGTCCAATTCTTTGTGATCCCATTTGGGGTTTTCTTGGTGGGGATCCTGGAGTGGTTTACCATTTCCTTCTCCAGCTCATTTTATAAATGAGGAAACTGAGGCAAACAGGATTAGGTGACTTACCCAGGGTCACATACCTAGTAAGTGTCTGAGGACAAATTTGAACTCAGGAAGATGAGTCTTCCTGACTCTAGGCCCAGCACTCTATTCACTGTACTACCTAGCTGTCCCTATTAGTCCAATATCCTGATTTTCAGATGAAGAAATGGAACCCCAGAGAATGGAAGCAACTTGCCCAAAGTCACACAGGTAGTAGTAATAGCATCCTGTTGCCCATAAGATAAAAGTTTGAACTCCTTAGCCTAGCAATCAAAGCCTCCCAGGATCTGATACCAATGAACTGCCCATTCATTCATTCAATGAACACTTGAATACTTCCTGTGTCCTAGGCGCTGTATAACCTTTTGGAGAGTTCCCTTCCTAAACCCTTTATTCCAGCCAAGCTGATGGACTCTCTTGTACACCTTGTGTTTTTCCACCTCAGCTTTTGCTCAGACTCTTCTCTCACATCTTATACTTCCCCCACCCCCACCCCTTCCATCTAAATAAATCTAAATCATTCTTCTAAACTCTTTCTTACCAATTTTGTTTCCCTCCCAAGGCTAAGCACTGGACTCTGTACACAGCAAATACTTGTTACTTTTTCTTTTCTTTATTTTTTTGTATTATATTGTTTTATTAGGTAGTAGTTCAATAACTATGTTGAATTATTGATTTCAGTACATCTGTGGGCAGAACACAACTTCAATCAGGTAATCTTGCACATATGCATGTTTACATTCATTCATTATGCCAATCAGTTATTAAATTCCTATTGTGTGCAGTATATTGTTCAATCAACTAGAATCTCAGCATCAGCCCCAATAATTTGTATTCCCCAAAATGGGAATGACTAAGACAATAGTAACCACCATCTGGATGGCCACTTATCAAGATGTAGACCATAGAGCTATGGGGTTGAAAACTTTCGAATCTTCTAATTCAGAGATATCAAGCACAAGACCAGTAGGCTGCAATGTGGCAAGTACCACCTGAGCCAGCTTAAAATGTCATTGGGAAAAATTTAACAAAATAAATAAAAACACAATAAAACATAGATAACATTAATTTGTGGTTTTCTAAGTCAACATATGGCCCACTAGGACCCTCATGTGTGATTTAGTGGTCCTCATTTCTATTTGCGTTTGATACCACTGATCTAGCCCAACCCCTTCCTTTTAGAGAGGAAGCCCTTGATGTGTGCAGAGATGGAAAGGGCCCTTTTTTAGTCACATGGTTTGTCAGTGGCAGAGCCAGACTTGGATTCTAATATTCTGTGACCCAAGACAGTGTTATTCCTGCTCACTGGGAGGAAGAATATTTTAGAAAAAGGGTTCTTCACCTGAGTTCCATGAATCCCTAGAAGGTCCATCAGTAGATTTCCCTTGGATAGGGACAAAAATTACCTTTGTTTTTTTACTAATCTCTAACTGAAATCTAATATTCCTTTCAAAAACACAATTCTGAGAAGGGGTCCATAGGCTTCACCAGACTGCCAAAGGAATCTAGGACACATCAAAATGATTAGAGAACTTCTGAAGCACCAGCTTATGAAATTGCTGCTGGACTAGGCATCGAAAGACCTGCATTTGAATCCCACCTTGTGTAATTCTTGGATGGACAATTCACCTAACCTTTCTAAGCCTGTTTCCTCTTCTACAAAATGGGAACGATAATGCTCATACTACCTGACACAGCTGGGAAAAAAAGTTCTTTGTAAACCTGAAAGCCTTGTAGGAATGACAGAGCTCAAAGACTCTTAGGACCTCTTTGGCTTTTACATTAATTTCATAACCATTATCTTTAGTCTATGTAATGAGGACTCAGAGTTGTCAGAGGCATTTCATCATTTGAGATCGGCCAGCCAGTGTGTTTGGATTTGTTCCACTCACCATTTATGCACGTAGGATTCTTTAAAGTAAGTTCGCACTCTCCTTCCTGTAACATAGAATCACAGTGGGGCTTCAGGGAGGACAGACTGAGAATGTCAGAGTTGAAAGAGACCTTGGAGGCCAGCCAATCCAGCTCCCAACCAAACAAGCGTCCCCTCTACAACGTGCCCAATAAGAGGCCCTCAGCCTTTGCTTGGACAGATCCATTGAAGACGAATCTATCACTTCCCAAGCTAGCCAGTTCTCGCTCGTAGGAAGCTGTTGGTTTGGATTCCTGAAATCCAGTCTAAATCTACCCCTTAGCACTGGCCTTGTCGCTCCTTGTTTTCCCCTTGAGGGCCAAGCAAAGCAAATCTAATCCCTCTTCCACAGGACAAGAAAGACAGCTACCATGTTGCCCTTTTCTTCTCTAGGCTAAACAACTCCAGTTCCTTCATCCATCCTCATTTGGTATAAATTCTCAAGGTCCCTCACTACCCAGGTCACCCTTCTCTGGATGCTTTCCAACCTTCTTATAATGTAGCCCCCAGAAATGAACATAGCACTCCATATGTGGTCTCATGAGAAGAGAGTACAGTGGCATTATGATCTCCCCCATTCCTGGACACCATTCCTCTCTTCATTCAGTCTAAGATCTCATGAGCTTATAGGGCTGCCTTGCCATGTTACACTATCAACTTTTACTAGGCTTTCATTCTACTAAAACAAAACAGAATAACAACAAATACCAACCCTTCAGTTTGTTGAAAGGGCTATTTTATCTGGTTTAGAGATTCAGGTTAAGAAAAAGAAGCCAAATGCCTTACCTGAGTACGGGCAGACTGTGAGAACTGTATCCCTGAGTTACATTTAAGCCAGCCATCATGACTTGAAAATCTGCATCTCTTTCTTTTCTTTAGATCTCTTTTCTATCTTATCTTTCCTTTGGCTTGCCAGTACCTGCTCCCAAACCAGGTATTACTTCAGGGTGATCCCTAGGTTTAAGGATGCAGCTGACTTTTAACCTAGGACCTTATTTGAGGCTTAGTCACTAAACTCAGGTTGTTAGTGGGCCAGGCCTAAAGAGACACTGCATCATGCCCTTACCCGGCCAAACATCATGCCTAACACTAAGGTGGTACCCTGTAACTTACCGGAGATGATACGTTCACCATCAGCAATGCAGGTACAATTGAATCCAGTGGAATTGGTATTGGTTCCTTCAATTCTCTTTTGATCCTGGAAAAGCAAAGGGGTGGTCTCTTTGTGTTACAGTCTTTAGCACAGGTACCCAGAAACCCATGGGGTAAGGGAACTATCCCTCTTGATTCATACTGCTTTATTGAATGCCCTAACATTTGGGTATCAGAGTCCCTAAATTGCCTTCTACCCACCTGCAGTTCCCCACATGTACTTGTAGTCAGAGGACCTGGATTTGAATTCTGTCTCTGCTTATTAGCTATGTGAGCTTGTGTATGGCCTGGCCTCAGTTTTCTCCTCCATATGAGAGGGTTGGAATAGATCAGCGGGTCTCAAAATATGATCCAAGGACTCCTGGTGGCCTCTGAGACCTGGGAGTCCATGAGATCAAAATTATTATTATAATAATGATAAGTCTAGTCCCTTTTCCACCCTACAGTGCTATTATGAAGAAGGCCTCTTGTAAACTGTAAAACCTACAAATGTTAGCTGTGCTATTGACATTCTACATTCCGTATTTTGAGATTGCTCCCTGCCCTGACATTCTAATTTCTTATCTCCTTCGCTGCTCTGACATTCTGTATTGTAAGGTGCCTTCCAGATTGGCCATTCTATAGTTCTATGATTCAGTTCTGATCCTCCTTGAAAGAACCAAAGAGGTTGCTACAAATGAATGAAAGTTTCTCCTACTCACCTATCAATTATTTTAATTTTCATCTCTTCAACTTTCATTTTTTTCCCCAGGATTTCAAAGAAGATACATTTGGTACCATTACCCGGACCAATTATCAGTTCCACTGTAATTCCCATTTGGAAGCCCATTAGGTCTGTGACAGAACCCAGCAAACTAAAGATGAAGCAAGATTTAGGTTAAAATGTATCATTAGTAAGTAATTATTCGTTAGCCCAGAGTACAGCCAGACCATGAATCTTCCAGTCAGATTCATGTGTCTTTTTAGCACATTTTCAGCCAGCTGTAATCATGGCCTGGCCTTGATTATCATATAAGAAAAACAAAAATCAGGCAAAGTTAAAACCTTGAGTTTTTAAAGGAGAATGTGAGCCTTGGCACAAGATTAGAGCTATATGAATATGAAAGGGCAAGGATCCCCATGGGACCCATCTGCCTCTTACATGAGTCTAATGTTGAAGGAATCCACCTTTAGGTATAATATTTAAATTTTTGGCATAACATTTATGTTTTGTGACATTTTTGTTACTTAAATTTAAGTCTTTTAATTTTTTCTAGAAAAGGGGCATTTTGTTTTCAAGGTATGATTTTAAAAGTCATTCACAGGCACAACTTTCATGACATTATTGGTCCGCTTTAAAAACAAAAAAAAAAGTGGAACAAATTTATGCTCTTATAATTGAAATCATTTGGATCATGGGAATCAAATTGTAGAAGTCCATCACACACTGAAACCATTAAGAACCTCTTTTTGTAAAGTAAGATAGCCAGGCATTGTGTGTGTCATGAGCAAAAGGGTCTTCCTTTGCTCACAGTAAATGTAAAATTCTTCAGGCCAGTGGTGGAGTCAAGAGAGTCTGCCAATATTCATAACTTTACTTTGGGAGACTTGCCATGCTTCAAGCTACAGGGATGGTAACATCTTTGTATGCCAAATCCAACAGCCATTTTTAAAAAGACCATTGGAAACCTTTGAGATTTTCATTAATGAAGGAGGCTGAATCCTTCAGGATCAAAATATTATAAGGGAACTTAGATCCTTTTAACCCATGGAAAGGTAGTATGAGTAGGACAATAGGATGGAAGATAATACTACATACTGACTTCCCAAATTAGTACTATGTGAATGTTTTTTCTTGTTTCTGTCCAAACACTCAGTTCACTAAACATTGCTTAAGTGCCTGCAATGTGAGAAGCACTGGGGCTATAGAGACAAACAGAAACGCCTTCTCTGTTCTTTGGAGCTTCCATTTTCCTGGTTGTGTCTGGGAAGGGTGGCTACATAAAAATAAGTAAGTATAAGGTAATCTGAGGAGGGAAGGAGTATTAACCTTTGGCTGGACCAAGGACAGCTTTATTGGAAGGTAGCATTGAGGATTCTAAGAGGTGGAGGTGAGTAAAGGCCTTGCAGGCCTGGGTGAATGGAGGGAGGTGGAGAATGGAGTGTTGAGTTCAGGAAGCAAAAACTCTCAGGTTCTAAGTTGTTAAGGGGTAAAGACAGTGGTTATGGCAATGGCATTGGGCCGTTAAGGAACACGTAAGGGTTTGTAAGAAGAAATTAATTGCCATTGCAGTGTTTCATCAGCAGGGATTGAACCTCGGTAGATGGGGTTGATAAGAACATTGGAGGACTGTAATTGAATGAGGCAGAAAGGAACCTACTCATCTGATCCAGTGATGTCTGCTTCAACATAGGCTTGTACATTTATGAAATTGTCCTCTGTTGTTATAGTAATATTCTTTATAACAATATCGCTGGCATGAAGTCTGTAAGGCAACAAGACAAAGAGTTAGAAGAAACTTAGGGGAATGGATTCTCCAAGGAGGGGGAAACACCTTTACAGGGTGCCTGATAAACATCTTCTTAACTCAACTCCACTGGGCATATTTGAAGGATTTGTAGAAGGGATAAGTCTTTAAAATCCATGAGTCCTCTCTTACTTCCCTCCCTCCTCCAAATTACACAGAAAATCCCTCATCTCTGATCAGATTTCTAACTAGGGAACCAATTTTGTAGTATAGAACTTGACTTTGGTTTGAGTAGATTATAATTTGGGGTGGGAGTGGGTAGAGAGCAGAGAGGGGGAAGTTCAGGACTTTTATTTCATCACTATAGGAAATTCCCTCCATCAATGCAGATCAGCAACTGATTTGTAGCTTATTGTCTCAGAGGGTTGTTTGAGAGGTTAAGTCTCATGGTCACAGAACTACTTTGCATCAAAGTAGGACTTGGAACCCAGGTCTTCCTATGTCCAAGACCAGCTTTCTACCCACTCTGTTATATGGCTTTTCAGATTGTAGATTTCTTCAATGTAAACTCAGCAAGGATAAAGGCTATGCTTTACAGAGTGACTGATTCCCAGAGCATTAAGGACCTGAAGGACCATCATAGCTGAGAAGGAAACCTCTCTTTTAGGGGTGATCAGCCTTCTGCTTGCATAACTCCTGTGGCTGGGGGCCCGTGGTCTCTCAGGGCAATCCATTCTGGTTTTAGCCTTACCTCCATTAAGACTGTGCATCTCAAGAACTTCCCTTCATGGTCTAACTAGGAATAGTTATCCTCTCTGGGACCAAGCAGGGTAAGTCACATCCCTTCTGTAACAGCCTTTCTAATACTCAAAAATAGCAATAAGATTTCCCTCTTTGCAAATATCTTCTTTTCCAAGTTGATCATCCTCTGTTCCTTCTGCTGATCCTCCCAGTAGTATAGTTTCTGGTCCCCTCTGCCACTTGCCATGGCCCAAGGCAAGCCCCTTCCTATCCTCACTCCACCCCACCAGATTCCAGTCTCCCCATCTGAAGAGAAATGGGTGGCAGGTGATCCCAAGGTTCTCTTTAGCTTCAACAGTAAATGATTTTATAACTTAAAAGTTACCATCACTTGAAAATCTATCCCATTGCTGGACAGCTCTGATTATTACAAACTTTTCCTTCCTTATATCAAGTTTCAAATCTACCTGCCTGGAGCCTATTGTCCAAGGTCTGCCCTGCTGGAGCTGCCCAGCCCAAGTCCAAAGTAGCATCTTTGTCTATCTCCCAGCTTGGTATTCTACACATAATTAGTGTTTAATAAATGGCTGTTGAAGGAATGAATGACTGAATATGGGCATTGGTTTGTTGGAAAAATAGCTTTTCCTTTAAACATGTACATTGTCTCCACTGTGAAATGAGGGAATAGGCTAGGTGGTCTCAAAAGTGTCTTCTGGCTCTGTTATTCTCCAGCTCTCTGTTTTTAGGGATTTTGTGATAAATTCAGTTTCAGAGAAATGTGGACCTGGTGCCCAAAGGGACTTTTCCCAAGCCAGTGAAGTAAATGTTTATATAAATAAAGACAAACCTGAAATTAGAGTCAAGGCCCAGTCCTGACCATATTTTCCTCTTCACCTACACACTTTTCTTCCTCATCTCTTCATATTCCCTTAGAAAATTCACCAGCCTTTTGACCTTGAGGAGAACTCAAGAATATCTCTTTCATGCATCATTCTCCCCATCTAGCTACTGACTTCAGAAGATCCATTTGCCTCTTTGTCAAGATACTATTCGTTTACACAAATGGGACCTACTTCTTCTGCCCTAAGCTTAGTTAAAAGCTTAGGATCACAGACTCTCAGATCTGGAGGAGACCTTAAAGACTTTCTTGTCCAACATGTGCTTGAAAAAGAAGCCTTTCCAGAGCACAGATGGCACAAGTGAGTCATCCATCCTCTGCTTTGATTAAGTAGGGAACTTTGCTCCCCCCAAATCCCCCCAGAGTGACCTTTTCTACCATTTAGATGACTCTCCTAAATTCTGCCTTGTATGGAAATCTAATCCCTTCTCCACAGACCAGACCTTTAAATACTATAGATAGCTATCATGGCCCCCTCAGTCATCCCTTCTCCAGCCTAAACCTGCTGGCTGCATTAAGAAAGTAACTAATCAGTCAGTATGCTTTCTGGCTAAGGAGTTGACTTACTTTAGATCCAGGTTTTCAAGTAAATGACCTATCTTCGCCGGGTTTTCTTGTAAGGCACCCAGGTCCACACCAGATATTTCATTTGGATCTGAAGAGGCAGCTTTTTTAATTGTATTTGCTAGATCTTCACTTTCGTCTAACCCGTGGCTTTCAAGCAAATCACCAGGATTCTTTCCTTCCAGTGGCTTTTTACTTTCACTCAGTATATTATTTGCTCCTCCAAAAGTGGTCATCAGTTTCTTTACATTCCCAAATGAGTTGGATGCAAAACTAAGACCACTGGAACCACTTATACCTGGTAAACCATCAGGCAGAGAATCGAAAGGGCCACCAGACATACCACTGATGGGAAGAGGAAAAGAACTCGTCAAACCAGAAAAGGGATTGCCATCTCCCCCTAGACCTAATACTGAAGCATATTCGAGTATCTTGTCCAAATCCGCTGACTCCAAAACCATTTTAACGATTCCTGTCAAGCCCAATTCAGCACAGTTGACAAAGGCTTTAATAGCTTCCGGGATAGTGTCATTCAGATCTGAAAAGAATGACGGAAATCAGGTTTACATATGATAAGTGTTGAGTCCCATGTGGAATCCCCATCTTCACTTAGTGAGTATTTTCACCATTTAGGGGTAGGACTCAAGGTAGAGAGAGGAGTTGGTATATTTGGTGACTGTGCCTGAGAATCTCAGAAAACAGAAATGACTCAGCAAGGAAGGTGGTATGGTAAGGAGGGTCTTACACAGACACCCAACTTGAAAGTACTAAATCAAACCATCTAGTCCAGGGGTGGGAAACCTGTGACCTTGAGGCCACATGCGGCCTTCTAGCTCCTTGGGTATGGCCTTTTGACTGAGTCCAAAAACAAATTCTTTTATTAAGAAGATTTGTTTTGTGAAGTTTGGATTTAGTCAAAGGACCATGTATGAAGACCTAAAGGGCCACATGTGGCCTGGAGTAACAGGTCCCCCACCCTGATCTAGTCCAACCCATCCTTGAGTGAGGATCTCCTCTCTCACATTCCTGACAACACTGCCTCTGGAAGCATTCCATTCTACTTGGAGGGCAGTTCTCGCTGAGAGGGATTTTTTTCTGGACATCAAACCAAAACCTTTCCTTCTGTAGCTTCTCTCCTCTGCTCTTTATTTTGAATCCAGGACCAAGCAGAGCATGTCTAATCTCTCTTTCCCATGAAAACACTTTAAATATAGTGATCATGTTCCCTTCTAGAAAAGCTATTTATCTAGATTGTTAGAAATCAAGGAGGCAGAGAAGCTAGTACAGTATTTTCTTATCTCATCATTTACTGCCTATTATCATGGCCTGCTAGGGTACTTGTAAGTAAGCTCTGGAAGATTCTACCAGCTGGATAGGCTTTGAGTAGGGTCTTGCTGATAGACTGTTGGTCTGAGGATAATGCTGAGAGTCTTATCTTCAGCAGGTTGCTTCTCAATTAATCAACAAGACTTATGAAGTGCCTACTATGTGCCAGGCCCTGTGCTAGGTGCTAAGATTACAAGCTCAAAGATGACACAATTCCTACTCATGAGCAACTTATATTCTAATGGGAAAGCAATAAATACTTACGTAAAAATATACAATGTAAATATAAAGTGAATAAATACCAGAGAATTTGGGGGAGAGGGCACTAGCAGTTGGGAGATCAGAAAAGGCTTCATGCAGTAGATGGTGCTTGAGTTTGCATCTTAAAGGAAGAGAGGGGCTCTGTTAGAAATGAGGAGAGAGGACATTCCAGTCATGGTGGATGGTCAGTGGAAAAGTGTAGAGATAGGAGATGGATTGTTGTATGTGAAGAACAGAGAAAAGACCAGTCAGACTGAATTAGAGAGTGCAGGAAATGTCCAATGAAGCTGAAAAATCAGGTTGAGACCAGGTTGTGTAGAGTTGTAAAAGCTAAAGAGAAGTGTAATAGCAGATTTCAAACTATATTATAAAGTAGTAATCATCAAAACAATCTGGTACTAGCTAAGAAATAGAATGGTGGATCTAATGGAATAGATTAGGTACACAACATATAGTAGAAATGACCATAGTAATGTAGTAGTCAATAAACCCAAAAATCCAAGCTTTGGAGACAAGAACTCACTATTTGATAAAAACTGCTGGGAAAACTGGAAAGCAGTTTGACAGAAACTAGGTCTAAACCAACATTTCACATAAGATAAGATCGAAATGGTTACATGATTTAGACATAAAGGGTGGTATCATAAGCAAATTAGGGAAGCATGGAAAAATATGCCTGTCAGACCTATGGATAAAGGAAGAGTTTATGACAAAACAAGAGATAGAGAGGGTCACAGGAAGTACAAGGGATACTTTTGATTACATGAAATTAGAACATTTTTACACAAACAAAGCCAAGGTTGCCAAAATTAGAAGGCAAGCAGGAAACTAGGGAAATTTTTTGACGGCAAGTTTCTCTAATAAAGGGCTCATTTCTCAAATATACAAGGAACTGAGCCAAATGTATAAAATAAGAGCCATTCCACAATTGATAATGATCAAAGGATAGGAACAGACAGTTTCAAAAGAAGAAATAAAAGATATCAATAGTCATATGACAAAAAAAATGCCCTAAAGCACTATTGATTAGAGAAATGCAAATTAAAACAACTCTGAAGTACCACTTCACACCTATCAGATTGGCTAACATGACAGAAAAAGAAAATGACAAATGTTGAAAGGAATGTGGGAAAATGGGTATGCTAATGCACTCTTGGTGGAGTTGTAAATTGGTCCAATCATTCTGGAGAGCAATTTGCAATTATGCCCAAAGGGTTATCAAATTGTGCATACTCTTTGACCCAGCAATATCATTACTAGGTCTGTATTCCAAAAAGATCTCAGCCCCCAAAGGAAAGGACCCTAGATTACAAAAATATTCAGAGCAGCTCTTTTTGTGGGGACAAAAATTGGAAATTGAGGAGATGCTCATCAATTGGGAAATGGCTGAACAAGTTGTGACATGTGATTGTGATGGAATAGTATTGTACTATAAGAAATTATGAGCAGGGTGCTTTCAGAAAACCCTGAGAAGACTTACAAGAACTGAACTAGGTGAAGCAAGCAAAACCAAGAGCACATTGTATGTAGTAACAGCAATATTGTAACAGTGATCAACCATGAAAGACTTAGACACTCTGATTGATACAATGATCCAAGACAATTCCAAAGGACTCAGAAGGAAAAATGCTATCCACCTCCAGCAAGAGAGCTGATGAAGTCTGAGTGCCTAATGAAGCATACCTTTTTCACTTTATTTTTCTTGCTTTTTTTTGCAGCATGGCTAATATGGAAACAGTTTGTGTGACTTAACATGTACAATTAATATAATATCACTTGCCTTCTCAATGGTGGGGGATGAGTGAGAAAGGAGAAGAGAATTGGGAACTCAAATATTTTAAAAATTAATGTTAAAATAAAGTATAATTATTTTTTCAAAAAGAGATGAGTTATGTTTTATCCTAGAGGCAATAGGATGTCGCTGAAGTTGATTGAGGAGGGGAAATCACATAGTTGGACAGAAATCTGAGGACAATTTCTTTGGCAGCAGTGTGTAGCATGGATTGGAGTGGGGAGAGACTGAGGCAGGGATTATTGTGGCCACAGTAACTTTTGAAACTGTGTGCTAAGGCATCTGCCTGAACGGAGCAGGTCCTCATTTTGATGAAATCATAGATGTTTAAAATATTGAGGTTAAAGCAGTCAGATCTGTTGCTGGACCTCTAGGATAAAATAGGATTTTTCTCTTTAGGTTTCAAAATAGGAAATTACTGAAGTTGATGGAGTCACATAGTTGGATGTACACCCGACGACCTGAACTAGGATGGTGACTGTATGGGTGGAGATCAGGTGAAGGATGGATGAAATATCATAGGAAATTCTCTCTTCTTCCCACATGGAGGAAAATTTAGAGGGGGCTTGTCTAAACAAAGGCAGCTTATTGTCATACTGGATAGAGCACTAGGTTTGAAGTCAGGAAGACTTGAGTTCAAATCTGGCTCCAATCACTTACCAACTACATGACCCCAGACAAATCTCTTGGCCTCTGTTTTCCTCAGTTTCTTAGACTGTAAAATGGGGATAATAATAGCATCTACCTCTCAGAATTATGAAGATCAAATGAGATAATATTTTTAAAAAGCACTTAGCATAGTGCTAGGCACATAGTAGGCAATATGTCAATGCCAATTACCCTTCCTTCCTTCTATGATCAAGCCTCACCTCTGACACTTACATGGTATGACTCTTCAAAAATCACTTTGCTGCCTGGTACTCTAGGTAACTTTCTAGGACTCTACGTTGCAGAGAAGGAACCCACTTTCATTGGTTAAACAGGGGAAAATTCCCCATGTCAGTGAAATCACAGGTCAAGGGGCAGCTAGGTGGTGCAGCGGATAGCGCACCAGCCCTGAAGTCAGGAGTACCTGAGTTCAAATCCTGACCAAACACTTGACACTTACTAGCTGTGTGACCCTGGGCAAGTCACTTAACCCCAATTTCCAAAAAAAAAAAAATCACAGGTCAAATCCCTATCCCTGTCCCACACAGCTAGTGAGCAGCAGGTCAAAGATTTGAAACTGAGGCCCTCTTATACCAAAGCAAATCCTCTCTCTGCCACTCTAGATCCTTTTGGTTAGAATCCTAGATCTGATACCTCCTTAGCTGTCTAATATTTTTCAAGTTGGTTCACCTTTCTATGCCTCAGTTTTCTCCTTCTGAAATAAGGATAATCATCATTACTCATGGCTACACAGCTACTTAAGTGCCAGAGGCCAAACCTGGGACCAATGCATCATCTTAACTTCAAGTCTAAGGCTTGGTGTTAATCCTCAGTGCTCTGCTTTGCACTGAGGGGACTTGGGAATGGCATCCTTGCCTACCTAAGGTATGTGTAATTAAGTGGCACTTGATCATATGGAGCAGACTGACCATTGAAATCCAGTTCTTTGAATGGCCATGTCCTAGAGAGGGTAATGGCCAAAGACCCATCTGTAGATCTACCTTCGCCCTTGTTGAAGATGCAACAATGAGCACATTTGGGAGTTGTGTATTGGATGGAGACCGTTGGTCAAAAAATCAATGAAATAATCACTTCAAAATGTTGACCAAGTCTCCTAGAGAATGAAGCATAAGTCTTGGGTGAGTCAAAAGCACTTGTAAAAATATAGTCACACTTCCATTTGCTGAGGTTCTTATACAAGGCAGAAAACCATCTATTGACAAAGAAGCCAGGAGAACAAAAGTCTAAATAGAGGGACAACATATGCATCTATTAATTGTTCTCTCATGATGACATTGGCTAAAGTTTACTGCATCATGTGGCTTAAGTGTTATAATAAGCAGCGGTGTTTGCTTGGTTCCCCCCACCTTCCTACCCTCTTGGCAATATAGTGAATCCAATAAGGTTGTAAAATATTCCTTCCTATATTTTGAGTTCCACAAAGTCAGGGACTCACATTTTAACTAAACTTTACATTCACTCTAACAACAACAACTGTGCTCTACACACAGTAGGCACTTAATAAATGTAGAATGCTCCTATATTAACAAATTAATGCCTTCTTGGGAGATGGGAGTTGGTGGGGTCTGTAGATAGGTCATTGGGAGCAATTCAAACTTAGCAACCAGTAGGGGCTGTAGTCTACCAATATGGTGAATTCCAAAATAAGAAATATTTTAAATCTCTCAACTTACAATCGTCAACTTTCTTCTTAGAGATGAAATACCATGCTGAAGCATCACAGTTCTGGCCATTTGTTTCAGCTGGGTCTTTCTGAGGCTTTTTCTTAGGCTGGGATGGACTTTTAGGAACAGCATCAACACCAGGAACAGGAGGTAATAATGCTGGTAGGCTTTGTGAAGTTCTGGGAAGGCTTTGAAGATTTGTTGTAGATAGAGGTAGATCAAATTCAGGTGTTGGTAGATATGGCAAGAAATAATTTCTTGCAGGTGGCAACAGCTGGCCTGAAACACCTCCAGTATGGATGTATAGAAGGGCAAACAAGGCCCAGAACACTGACATCTTTGATCTTGATCCCTGCAAAAGACATTTCCTTTTTATGCTGATCAATCCTTCCCTGCTTAGAAACATTCAATGACTCCCTATTACCTACTAAAATAATGCCCTGACCCTCTGGCTGGCATCTAAACACCTCTGCAATCTAGCCCCAACCTACTTTTTTGGTCTTTTCATCCACTTAGTCTCCTCCTTACACTGTAGGCTCCAGGCAAACTGGACCTCTAGTCACTTCCTGAAAATACTCCATACTTTCTCCTTCTCTGTACATTTTTACTGCTTCTATTCTTTGTGCCTAGTCTGCTCTTCCCACTTCCTTCCCTTGTGCCCCACTGAAACCTTCTTATCCTTCAAGCATGGTGTAGTGAAAAGGGTGATATACTTGGGGTCAGAAGACCTGAGTTCAAATCCTAGTTCTGACACTTAATACTTGTCCTGCCTTGGGAAATCATTTAGCCTCTCTGGACCTCAGATACCTCATCTCTAAAATGAAAGGATTGGATCAGATGACTTCTAAAATCCCTTCAAGCTCTAATGATTCTAAGGCCTAGCTCAAATGCTACCTATTGCATGAAAATTTCTCTGGTTCTTTCAGTTAGTAATTACCTTTTTCTTCTCAGGAATAGTTAAGTGGTACAATGGACAGAGCAGTAGACCTGGAGGTTAGGAGACCTGAGTTCAAATCCGGCCTCAGACACTTACTAGACATATGACCATAGACAAACCAGTTAATATCTGTCTGCGTCAATTTCCTCATCTGTAAAATGAGGATAATAATAGCACCCATTGAAGATAAAATGAGATAACATCTGTAAAGCACTTTGCAAACTTTCAGGTAATAGGTTCTAGTTATTATTATTATTATTAGATTGCAAAATACTTTGTTTGCCTCTGGATTTTTATTCGTTTACCACATCTTGTTTCATCTCATAGCTTGAGAGGAAATCCCCTAGAGGTCAGTGGGGTATGGGTTAGAGGTCAGAAAGGGAACTTGTCTTGTTGGCTTTTTCCTAGGCAGGAAGGTCAGTAGAGTAAGATGGGCTGGGCCCACATTGAGGAGCATATCCTATTCTGCCAGCTGGCCAGGCAGCTGTCATCTCAGAGATGCCAATTCTTGCTCTAAACGGAGATTGTGTCTAGCCAAAGCCATTTTCCAGACATTCTTTCTTGGGGAGAATTTGGTCTCAGTCCTTGTGATTTGAGGGATTCTGAGGCTAGAAATATGGGAGCTGGAAGGAACCTTAATACATAGATGATTGAACATTAGAGGTAAAAATAACTTTACAACAAAGAACTTGGAAGTCAGAACTGGAAAGGACCTTGGAATGTAGAACAGAGAAGATCAGATTTGGAAGTGATTCCAGAACAGTGTTAGAACTTAAAAGAATACTAAGACTTAGGAGAATATCAAAAGAGGAAGGTAGAAGATAGAATACAGGATGTCAGAACTGAAGAAGATCTTAAAACAGACTGCCAGAACCGGGCAGAATAGTAACATCACAGCTGGGAGGGATCTTAGACCATAGAATGTTGGCCTGAGAGGGAACCTTCCAGTGCCTCACACAATGATAGTCATTCGTGAAATACTTGTTAAAATTAACGATTAAAAACAAGATGTCAGTGTTAGAATTTATGTCATCTAGTCCAGCCCCTTCATTTTACAATTCAGAAATCTGAGTTGCAAAACACAGACATGATTTGTGCAAGACCATACAGACAGATTAGTGGTGGAGCTGTGTGTGATTGGAACCCTGATCCTCTGACTCACAATGCAATTCTCCCTTTACTTTGCTATGCAGGGTATAAGGACCTAGGGTGGCAGCCATATAACTCAAAGACAGTCATTAAAAAAAAAAAGTGACAAATTCAAACCCTTGGGTGATTATGTCTATTCAGGACCAAACAAGCAGTCTGACTAATTTGTTTACAGATTTGATGTTTAATGATATTGGGCTAATTTGACCAACTATTTGATTATTGTGTGTCTTGGCCCTGACACCAACTTGCTGTGTAATCTAAGATGAACCATTTCCCAACTCTGGGCCTAGTTTCCCCTTTTGTAAATAAAGGGATTTTGGCCATATGATATCTAAGGTCCTTTCCAACTCTGATGTGCATAGTGCAGTAGTATGTATTGGGAGAGAAGAATACAGCTTGAATTGTGGATCTGCCATTTACTACTGGTGTGACCTTGAGAGTATAACTCACCTAATCTTAGGGCTTCAGGTCCTAAGTGAGGGGTTTGGACTATACGACCTTTACAATATTTATCTTATGACCTCAGAATTCTAATATTTGATGAAATAGAAGTGTTTTAAGGTTCAGAATCCTAAAAAATGTCAGTTCAGAAGAAGAAAAATCAGAGAAGCAAGTGTATTGAACTATAAATAGCACTGATTTAGGAGTCAGGAAAACCCTAACCATTTACAAGAGAGGCGCTATGGTGTAGTGGGTAAAAAGTTGACCTTGAAGTCAGGTAGACATGGTAAGATCAAGTCTTGCTTCTAACACATAATGGTTGGGTGACCCTAGACAATTCACCTATACCCTAGGTGCTCTAGAAAATTCTCTAAAATTGTGAATTGTAGAGTAAGTCCTGACCTGACATTGGTTAGAGGAAGATTCCTCACCTGAAAATTCTCTGAAACAATAAAATTTGATCCCTACCCTTATCTTATGCTTACTAGTTGGGTGATCTTTTAGCAAGTTATTTCCCACTGTCTGAGGCCTCACTTTTCTTACCTAAAATGAAGGTGTGGGAAGTGTCACCAAGAAGCTCTGGGATCTTGTGATTTATGAAGTCCCAATTTTTGCTGTGACAGGTACATCCAGTGGTTAGATTCGCAGGGGTGGGGAATCTGCAGCCTCGAGGCCACATGTGGTCCTCTAGGTTCTCAAGTGCGGCCCTTTGATTGAATCCAAACTTCACAGAACAAATTTCTTTAATAAAAGAATTTGTTCTGTAAAACTTCAATTCAGTCAAAAGGCTGCACCCAAAGACCCAGAAGGCCTTGAGGCTACAGGTTCCCCACCTCTGGTTAGGGCATCATGCTGACCAGAAAGGGGTCACACTATATTCTGAACTGCAGAAGATGTGTAAATATTCTGTGCCCACCAATCATGATGAGGTAAGTGTGGATGGTTCAATGTAGCCTAATTCTACTAGGGAGAACATAACTTGTTTGACTGACAGGGAACCATCTTTATATGTGAAAATTGGCTTCATATTGTTGGTCTCTTGATCCATTTTTTTTCTTCTCTGGTTCCATCACCATAGCAATGATGCTTCTAGGCCTGAATTCTTTGAGAATCTCAAGCTTCACCTTTGCACTAGCTTTTGTGTCTGATTATGTAGCTAGGTGGTGCAGTAGATAGAGTGCTGGACCTGAAGTCAAGAAGACTCCTCTTCCTGAGTTCAAAGCTGTGTGACCCAAAACTTAACCCTGTTTGCCTCAGTTTCCTCATCTGTAAAATGAGCTGAAGAAGGAAATGGCAAACCATTCCAGTATCTTTGCCAAGAAAGCACCAAATGGGATCATGAAGAGTTGGACACGACTGAACAATAACGCCAAAAATGTCTTCATTTTGCTCCTGAAAACATTATTTGAAAAGGCAGTTGAATGGAAAGATCCCTGGAATCAAGAGATATGGGTTCTAATTCTGACTCTGCTGTTGAGGGAAAGGAAGGGACTATGGGCAAGTCACTCCCTCTTTCTAAGCCTGTTTCCTCACCTACAAAGTTAAGAATGTTGGATCTGATGTTCTCTTAAGTCCCTTCTAATTCTAAGTTTCTATGCTCCATTTTCTAAAGCCCCTTCCTATGCTGACATTCTATTTCCAAGACTGTGCAAAAAAAAAAAAAAGGGTTTTGAAACCCATTAACTTAAAAACCAAGCAGTCCACAGTCACAAGATAACAGAGTAGTAATAACCCAAGCCCACTGGGTTTGAGTCCCAGCTTTGACACCTCCTAGCTGTGTGATTCTGGACAAGTCCCTTCTCCTTGCCAGGTTCTAGTCTCCTTGACTACAAGAGGGACTGATAATGTCCATATTACCATCCTCTCAGGGTTGTTGTATGTTACAAAGTGCTAGAGAGATATGAGAGCTTATCAAGACAACACAAAATAACAACCCATTACTCAAGACTACACAAAATAACCAATGAGGATCTTTTTCATAGATATTTTATGCCCCTGGCACTCCCTGTTTTTGTATTCTTGCTTCCCGCTCGCCAGCTAAAGAATTCTTACCTTGCTCAGTTGGGAAGAGATTCTTTAGAAGTGACTTTTCCCCTCTCTCTGCTGAGCTGTTGGTAGGGAAGGGGCAACCCCAATTTATACTCTGCAGCTACCCTGGAGAAGGGTGGAGAAGACAAAGAAGGAAGCACAAGCCAACTATCCTGATAAGGGATGGCAAGAGAGGCGGGTCTGAGACCTCCAGTCCAACATCAACAATCCGCAATGATGTAACCTTTGGCCACATGGCTTCCAAAAAGATGCCACATCCTCCAGCATGAGGGCGTGAGATGGTGCTCCTGCTGTCATCCACCATAGAGAGAGCCACGTAGCTCTCCCAAGCCTTCAGATGATTTGGCATCTGATGGAAGAAAAGACTTGAGCGAATATCAGAAAGCATAGCCTTGCAGAAGCTGGTTTTGCCCCCAAAAGGCTATGCTGAGAGCCACTCTGCAGATCAATTCCACAGCTTTATAATGGAATCAGTTCAATCTCAAAGTATGCACTAAGTGTTCACTTTATATCTAACATTCTACAAGTTTCTGTAAATCAATAAGGAAAAGTTGAGAGTCTAGTTACTACCCAGGGAAGACAAGCTAGGATGGGATTAGCACCCTGGTATGGGCCCAGAGGGCATCTTGGAGTTTGAGTATAAGGACACAACATGTAGGAGGGACCCCAAACAAACAGTTCCATTTGTGGTTGACCCAGAAGATGGAATTACACAAGGTTACCTGGGATTGAGTCCTTGCTCTGCCATTGACTTTCTATTTGACATTGGACAAGTCATTTTATTTTTCTAGTCATCAATTTCCTTATCTATAAAAGGACGACATTGAGTTAGATGGTTTCTAAGTCCATTCTAGTCCTAACCTTCTAAGATGCTGTGATCCTGAATGTTGATGAAGATGAGTTTAAATGTTAGAAGGGGGGGAAGAAAAATGGGGTATATAGGGTGAGATGCAAAGGGCCCAAGCAGTGGGCACTGCTAGGAAGGGAAGCACGCAGCATCCCATGGCAGGTGTTGACACCTGTCCTAGCTATGTGGGGTGATACCCACAAGGAAAATGGAGGGGCCCTTGAGGCAGGCCACCCACCTCAACATTTTCTTATGGTCTGACCTTGTATCTGATAGACAAAAAAAGAAAACATCATGCTAATTCAATCACCAATCAAAATCAGAGGATTGAGATTGAACTCTGCTCTTTGGAAGCTTTACTGTCTGTATTGGTCCTTTGTTTAGAGGGAATACCCATGGCCTCTTACCTTATAAGGCAGGGGCTTCCCAACTCTTTTTTGTGGCATGGGCCTCTCTGGCAGACTAGTAAAGCCTATGGACTCCTCAGAATCATGTTTTTAAATGCATTAAATAAAATACATAGGATTGCAAAGGAAAAGTTATTTGGAAATAGACTTATCAAAATATTAAAGAAACAGATTCTCAGACCCCTGGTTCAGACACCCAGCATCTAAGCTAAGGTGAGTTTTTCCTTAGCCTTGTCACTCAAGACAATATAGAAAGGCTTCACTGGGATTTTGCCACCACTTGGTGGCATTACTACAATTTCAATGATATAGAAGAAAGAATGTGTGACCTTTTCCTGGAAGACAGGGCTTAGGCCATTATATATGGCAAAAGGCAAAAGACAAGCCCTGATAGTTTGGGGCCTTATTTTTCTTGGAAATTGGAGAGGGATCTAAAGCTTGGGTCTTAGAAATCTATGATAAGTCAGAGTTTAGTTTCTTCTTGCCAACTGGCACAGTGACTGTAGGTAGGTCACAGGGCATGGAAAGGGCTGAGCCCAGCTTCCAAAGAAGAAAAGGGACGCCCTTCATGACTGGGGCTAATCCCCCTGCCCTTCTGTTCTTTGCCACTATTAAGCAGTAAGAGGGAAACAGGAATTCATTGAGCTAAAAGTCATTCTGGTACATGTCACCTAAAATTATGAAAGTCATATACAGGGCCTCATACACAAGGTGCTGCTTGTTCCTGATTGCTAAGTGATTTGACCTTTTGGACTCATGGCTGGGAGCCCTCTTTTAGGAAATTGTTGTCAAGCTCCATGAATGCCAGCCCTCAAGGTCATGGCTGCTGTACCTGATAGCAAAGCGAGGACAGGGATGAGGCTAGGCTTTTGATGGTGGACTTAGTAAAAATTCCACTCAGTGCCAGCTTTTCACCAGAGCTGATAATAGGGTGACACAAACCCATATATTTAGGACAGATAAATGCTTCAGAGTCATCAAAGTTCTTTCACATTCATGAGCTCACTGATCCTGACAGAGACCCCTGGGAGAGGGATTGGTCAGGACCCCACAGAATCATATATTATTAGAGCAATTCTTAAGACCTTGTCAGTCTGTCAGTCAGTCAGTCAGTCAACAAGCATTTATAAAGCACTTACCATGTACCAAACACTATGCCAAGTGTTGGAGATTCAAAGAAAGGCAAGGTCCCTGCCCTCAAGGAACTCACATTCTAAAGGGGGAGATAACATGCAAGCAACTACATGCTTAAAAGATATATACTCTCTAAATGGAAAGTAATCTCAGAGGAAAGGCACTAGCAGCAGTGGGAGGTGGCAGTGACTGAGGGAGTGAGGCAGGACAAGCTTCCTGCACACAGTAGGACTGGAGCTGAGTCTTGAAGGAGGCCAGAGAAACAAGTAGGTCGAGTCACGGAGAGAGAGCGTCCCAGGCATGGGGGAAAGCCAGTGCAAAAGCGCAGAGTCTCAAGATGGAGTGTTGTATTCAAGGAACTCCAAGGAGGCCAGTATAGCTAGACAGGAGAGTAGGTGGAGGGCAGTGAAGTGTAAGAAGGCCAGAAAGGTAGGAAGGAGTCAGGTTCTAAAAGGTTTTAAATGCCAAGATCATTTTATATTGGATCATGAAGGTAATAGGGAACCCCTGGACTTTATTGAGTTAGGGGTGGGAGCGACATGGGCAGAACTGAACTTTAGCAGAATCGCATTGGCAGCTGAGTGAAAAATGGATTGGAGTGAGGAGAGACTTGAGGTTGGAACACCAACCAGAAGGCTATTGCAATGAGGCAATTAGCATCTACACCAGTGTTGGCAGTGTTGAGTTGAGAGAAGGGGCAGGGGGAGGTTATATTTTCAGAGATGATATGAAGGCAGAAATGATAGTATTTAATAAGAGGTTTGATACCTGTGGTGAGTATAAGTAAGGATGACCCTATGATGTCATCCTTGGGGATTGCTGGTGCTATTAACACTAATAGGGAAATGAGAAGAGGGGAGGACCTGATGGGGAAAGAAAACGAGTTCTCTTTTGGACAGGTTGAGTTTGAGGTGCCTATAAGACATCTAGCTCTAGATGCCCAAAAAGTGGTTGACGACATAGATAGACATATAGACATAGAGATAGATAGATAGATAATAGTTAGATAGATAGATCTGACAATCATCTCCATAGAGATGATAATTAAACCCATGGGAGTCAATGAAATCACCACATGAGAGAGTACTATTAGAGGGGAAGGTGAAGAGGGACCATAGTTAAGAGGCATGCCCTGGATGAAGATCTAGCAAAGGAGCCTGAGAAGAAACGATGATAAAGATAGGAGGAGAACATTAAAAATGTCAGAGCTGGAATGGAGTTTAGAGACCATCCTTTTCAATCCACTCATTTTGCAGAGGGGGAAAATGAGGCTCAGAGAGAGGTAGGGACTTGCACCTGGTCATCAAAAAAAAAAGTCACTAACAGTTGTGAGCCAGGATCTCTGCATCTCTGAGCTAGTCTCTTACCCTGCTATAGCCTGCCTCCTGTTACATGTAAGAGGGTTATCCAACAAGTAAATTAGCAACATGGTTTTAACAAGTTGATTTAATAACAATATAACTAAAAAGCATTTGAACAAAAACTTGCCACATTTCACCTCAGCTCCAAACACACCTGTCCTGTCCAAGGACCTAGGAAAGGGTCCCCAGTTAGATTTGACTTGTCTCTCCTATAGCAGCAACCCTACTATATCCCTTTCTTATAGACATGCCAGCAGCTGGCTGTGACTTTGTCCATTGAAAATATTCCCTCCAGGTGGAGCCAAGATGGCAGAGGGAAAGCAGTGACTTGCTTGAACTCTCCCCCCAAACCCCTCCAAATACCTATAAAAAATGGCTCTAAACAAATTCTAAAGCAGCAGAACCCACAAAAAGACAGAGTGAAACAAATTTCCAGCCAAAGACAGCCTGGATGTTTGATCAGAAAGGTATATCACACCAGGTGGGGAGAGGAGCGCAGTGTGGTGTGGGCACTCAGGCCGCAGCGATCCTGGAGCAGGCCTCAGAAGACTGAATCACAGGCAGCTGTGGCAGTTTCCAGACTTCTCAACCCATGAATGCCAAACACAACTTAGAAGGTCAGTAGGAAAAGTCTGTGACTGTGGTGAGAGAAGGAGCTAGGTCTCAGCCACCCCAGGGGCCGGGGCTGTTTCCTGAGCTTCCTGCCCACAGCCTGAGGGTGAATCAAGTCGCTGATCAGAGGGGTTTTGCAGGGATATCTTTGCCAGTGCTGAGGCAGGAATCTCTTGCTTTACTGGTGCTTGGATCTGGGTCACAGTTCTGAGGGGCGGTCCTGGGGCGAGAAGGAGCACTGGGGTGGTGGAGCTTGTGGTGGTGGTGGAGAGGAAACACCTCGCCCCTTACCATAGCACCTTGGAAGAAGTGAAAATTTTCAGGTCCCTAGAAGTATCCCTGAAAACAGCTGCACAAACCCCTGAAGCTTGGTACAGTACATTCTCCACATTGGAAGCAGACTTTTACCTTAACAAAGAGTTTAAAACTCAAGTAATTGGCCAGGATCATGAGTAAGCAGTGCAAAAAGAGTCAGACTATATTATCTTACTTTGATGACAAAGAAGATCAAAACATACAACCAGAAGAAGACAATGAAGACAAAGTTCCTACATCCAAAGCCTCCAAGAAGAATATGAATTAGTCCCAGGCCTTGGAAGAGCTCAAAAGGGATTTTGAGAAACAAGTAAGAGAAGCAGAGGAAAAACTGGGAAGAGAAATGAGAGTGATGCAAGAAAATCATGAAAAACAAGTCAACAGCTTGCTAAAGGATATCCAAAAAAATACTGAAGAAAATAACACCTTAAAAAATAGCCTAACCCAAATGGCAAAAGAGGTCCAAAAAGCCAATGAGGAGAAGAATGCCCTAAAAAACAAAATTGGCCAAATGGAAAAGGAAGTCCAAAAGATTACTGAAGAAAATACTTCCTTAAAAATTAGAATGGAGAAATTGGAAGCTAGTGACTTTATGAGAAATCAAGACACTGTAAAACAAATCCAAAAGAATGAAAAATTAGAAAACAATGTGAAATATCTCATTGGAAAAACAACTGACCTGCAAAATAGATCCAAGAGAGAGAATTTAAAAATTATTGGACTTTCTGAAAGCCATGGTCAAAAAAAGAGCCTAGACATCATCTTTCAAGAAAATATCCAGGAAAACTGCCCTGATATTTTAGAACCAGAGGGCAAAATAGAAATTGAAAGAATACACCCATCACCTCCTAAAAGAGATCCCCAAAGGAAAACTCCTAGGAATATTGTAGCCAAATTCCAGAGTTCCCAGGTCAAGGAGAAAATATTACAAGCAGCCAGAAAGAAACAATTCAAGTATTGTGGAAACACAATCAGGATAACACAATATTTAGCAGCTTCTACATTAAGGGACCTCAGGGCATGGAATATAATATTCTGGAGGGCAAAGAAGATAGGATTTCAATCAAGAATCACCTACCCAGCAAAACTGAGTATAATCCTGCAGGGGAAAAATGGTCATTCAATGAAATAGAGGACTTTCAAGCATTCTTGATGAAAAGACCAGAGCTGAATAGAAAATTTGATTTTCCAATGCAAGACTCAAGTGGAACATGAAGAGGTAAACAGGAAAGAGAAAATCATAAGAGACTTATTATGGTTGAACTGTTTACATTCCTGCATGGAAAGATGATATTTGTAACTCATGAGCCCTTTGTCAGTATTAGGGTAGTTAGGGGGAAAAATTATATGTATACGTATATAGATATGGATCAATAGATAGATAGAGGGCACAGGGTGAGTTGAAAATGAAGGGGTCATAACTGGAGAATAAAATTAAGGGGTGAGAGAGGATTATACTAGGAGAAGGAGAAAGGGAGAGGTAGAGTGGGGTAAATTATCTCACAAAAAACAGAAAAGAAAAAGCTCTTACAGTGGAGGGGAAATGGGGGAAGATGAGAGGGAATGAGTGAATTCTTATTCTCATAAAATTTGACTTAAGGAGGGAATAACATACACACTCAATTGGGTATGGAAATCTGTCTTACCCTACAGGAAAATGGGGGGGGGAAGGGGACAAGAGAGTAGGGGGATGATAGAGAGGAGGGCAGATTGGGAAAGGGGGTAATCAGAAGCAAATACTTCTGAGGAGGGTCAGGGCCAAAAGAAAGAATAGAATAAATGGGGAGGGGCGGGATAGGATTAAGGGAAATAGAGTTAGTTTTTCACAGCATGTCTACTATGGAAGTGTTTTGCATAACTGCACATATATAACCTATATTTAGTTGCTTGCCTTATCAATGAGGGTGGGTGGGGAGGGAGGAAGGGAGAAAATTTAGACCCCAAAGTTTTAAAAACACATGTTTAAAAAAACTGTTTTCACATACAACTGGGAAATAAGTACAGGAAATGGGGTACAGAAATCTACCCTGCCCTACAGGAAAATAGAAGGGGAAGGGGATAAGAGAAGGGGGGAGAGATAGAAGGGAAGGCAGGCTAGGGGAAGGGGTATTCAGAATGCATGCCATCTTGGGGTGGGGGGAGGGGTGAGATGGGGTGAAACTTTGGAACTCAAAATCTTGTGGAAGTAAATGTTGAAAACAAAAAAAATAAATAAAATCTCACCTCAAAAAAACCCTATAAAATATATTTTAAAAAATAAAATGAAAATAAAATAAAATAAAATATTCCCTCCATTAACCAATTCTTCTACTAATGACCTCTTCTGGGGCAGCTACGTGGCACAGTGGATAGAGGTGGCTCTGGAGTTAGAAGGACCTGAGTTCGAATCGGTCCTCAGACACTAACTAGCTCTGTGACCCTGGGCAAGTCACTTAACCCCATTGCTTAGCCAAAAAACAATAATAATAATAATAATAATAATAATATCCTCTTCTTGGTGTGGAGGTGATGCTGAATTTCTAAAGACTCCTTCAGGGAATCAAAAGTTTTTAATGATCTCTCTAAGCCCAGATAGGCTTTGTGTATAGGTCCGATGATAGACTGTGTATTGGTCATCTGAGGACCAGCCTCCTTATATCACCAGAAGCTCAGCCAGGGAATGAAGTTTTTGGCTGCAGGAGGGAATGTCAGAAAAATAATTCTGGATCAGGAGTCGAAGTGTCCAGGTTCAGAGTCTAGCTCTACCATTGACGACCTATATGATCTTCAGTGTGGTGCTATATCTCTCTATGCCTTAGTTTCCTCCCCTGTACTCTGAGATCCAGTGACACAGGCCTCCTTGCTGTTCCTTGTACAAGACACTTCATCTCCCTACTCTGCATTTTCTTTTTTTTTCCTTCATTTATTTTTAGTTTTCAACATTCACTTCCACAAAATTTTGAGTTCCAAATTTTCTCCCCATCTCATCCCTCCCCTCACTTCAAGATGGCATGCATTCTGTATACCCCTTCCCCTAATCTGCCTTCCTTTCTATATTCCCTTTCCCTTCTATTTTCCTGTAGGGCAGGAGAGATTTCTATACCCCATTTCCTGTATTTCTTATTTCCCAGTTGCATGTGAAAACATTTTTTTTTAACATGTGTTTTTAAAACTCTGGGTTCCAAATTTTCTCCCTTCCTCCCTCTCCACACACCCTCATTGAAAAGGCAAGCAACTTGATACAGGTTATACATATCTAGTCATGCAAAACACATCCATAGTAGTCATGTTGTGAAAAACTACTTGTGAAAAAACCTTCATCCTATCCCAACCCCCCCATTTATTTTATTCTCTCTTTTCACTCTGTCCCTCCTCAGAAGTGTTTGCTTCTGATTACCCTCTCCCCCAATAAGCCCTCCCCACTATCATCCCCCTGCTCTCTTGTCCCCTTCCCCCACTATTTTCCTGTAGGATGAGATAGATTTCCATACCCAATTGAGGGTGTATGTTATTCCTTCCTTAAGCTAAATCCAATGTGAATAAGATTCACTCATTCCTTCTTACCTTCCCCTATTTCCCCTCCACTGTAAAAGCCTTTTCTTGGCTATTTCATGTGAGATAATTTACCCCATTCTACTTCTCCCTTTCTCCTTCTCCCAGTATTATCCTCTCTCACCTCTTAATTTTATTCTTCAGATATCACTCCTTCATCTTCAACTCACCCTGTGCCCTCTAGCTATCTATCTATCTATCTATCTATCTATCTATCTATCTATCTATCTATCTATC
>NW_020954563.1:45253-64286 GCF_900497805.2 Vombatus ursinus | reverse complement strand
ATCTATCTATCTATCTATCTATCTATCTATCTATCTATCTATCTATCCACACATATAATCTTTCCCTCCCACTATGCTAATACTGACAAAGGACTCATAAGTTACAAATACCTTTTTTCCCTGCAGGAATGTAAGCAGTTCAACCTTAATAAGTCTCTTATGATTTCTCTTTCCTGTTTACCTCTTCCATGTTTCACTTGAGTCTTGTACATGAAAATCAAATTTTCTATTCAGCTCTGGTTTTTTCCTCAGGAATGCTTGAAAGTCCCCTATTTCGTTGAATGACCATTTTTTCCCCTGAAGGATTATACTCAGTTTTGCTGGGTAGGTGATTCTTGGTTGTAATCCTATCTCCTTTGCCCTCTGGAATATTATATTCCATGCCCTGTGATCTCTTAATGTAGAAGCTGCTAAATCTTGTGTTATCCTGATTGTGTTTCCACAGTACTTGAATTGTTTCTTTCTGGCTGCTTTCAATATTTCCTCCTTGACCTGGCAACTCTGGAATTTGGCTACAATATTCCTAGGAGTTTTCCTTTGAGGGTCTCTTTCAGAAGGTGATCGGTGGATTCTTTCAATTTCTATTTTGCCCTCTGGTTCTAAAATATCAGGGCAGTTTTCCTTGATAATTTCTTGAAAGATGATGTCTAGGCTCTTTTTTTGATCATGGCTTTCAGATAGTCTAATAATTTTTAAATTCTCTCTCTTGGATCTATTTTCCCCTACTCTGAATTTTCACCAGCTCTCCCCTATGCCTGGAATTTTCTCCATCCCTAGCTCTGCCTCCAAGTTTCCCCAACTTCCTTCAAATCCAAACTAAAATGGCATGTTCTACAGCAGGAGTGTTACACATGAGGCTTGAACGCTATTTGAAGACCACAATACTCTTGAGCACAACACAAACCAGATTGAAATATTATTGGGAAATATTTAGCAAATAAAAATATAATAAAACAGATAATTTTAATATATGCTTTTCTAAGTCAATGTGAGGCCTTCAGGGATTCTTTAGTGGCCCTTGTTTCTATTTGAGTTTGACACTATTGTTCTACAGAATATCTTTTCCTCCCCTTAATCTAGTGCCTTCCCCCTATTGATTATCTCTAATTTATCCCAAATTTTGTATAATTTATGCATAAACATAAAACATAAATAATAAAAAATTATACATAGTTGTTTGCATGTTTTCTCCTCCATTGGACTATGAGCTCCTTGGGGGCAAGGACTGTTTTTTGCCTCTCTTTGTATCCCCAGAGCTTAGCACAGTGCCTGGCAAAAAGTAGGTGCTTAATAAATGTTTATTGATTGACTGACTGATTGAAAGGGTCCTTCCCAATTCTAATTCAATGATCTCTGAATTCACAAAGACCATCTGCTAAGGTTTGCAGGGCTTGGGAGCTGTGTCAGTAGAAGAAGGACCCACCCAGGTAAAATGATGTATCTTTTGAAATAGGTGCATTTCTCTGTTTTTCAAAACTGGTCCACAGTACACACTGGAGATGGAGTGTCTAGAAGAGAGGAGCTGTTTTAAAAAGAGATTTCAGACTTTCAGACTTTTAAGAAAGTAAGCTTACAGACAATGCCAGCTGGTCTATCCCACTACAATGCTGGTTCATGAGCTCAAAAAAATATTATCCTGCTGACAAATTAGTGTACTGAGAGTTACTTAGGACCTCCTTTTTGAATGACTCATTTGTGTAGGTGTGAGTGTGTGGGTGCACGTGTCCATGTGTGTATCTGAGTGTTTATGTTGGGGGGGACAATATGTTTATACAAAGGATTGAGAAAGGAGAGAATTCTTTGACTGGGGTAGTCAGGGAAAGAGGAGGCAGGATGGAATAGGGTAAAGAGCAGTAGATTTGAGGTCAGAGGATTTGAGACTGAGCTCTTCAGTATCTGGGTGAATCCGAACAAGGCACTTCATTTCTTGGGACTATTTCCTTATCTATAAAATCAGAAGTTTAGGCTAGGTAATCTCCAAGGTCCATTCCAGCTCTAAATTCTGTGATTCTATATAAATAGGTAGGATTTGAGCCAAGTCATGAAAGATAGGCAGAAATTTGGATATGCAGGGATTACGGAAAGCAAGAACAGAGTATTGTTCTATCAAAACAAATTAATGTATTGGGAGTTACCCTCATAAAGGCTCTTTCTCTCTCTGTCTCTCTGTCTCTGTCTCCTTCTGTCTCTCTCTCTCTCCTCTTATTCCCTCCTCCCTCCTTCTCTTCTTACTCCTCTGATTCCTCTGTCTGTCTTTGTCACTCTGTCTTTCTCTCTATGAGAGTGGGGATGCAGAGGGTGAGCCAGACGGTGGGCTTCAGTAGTATGAAATAGTCGGAAATGTAAGAAGGAATAAGATTATGGAAGTCCCTAGATGCCAGGCTAAAAAATGGAGATTTCATTCTGGAGGTGCTGGAGAGTTGCTGAAAATTTTCGATCAAAGCTATGGCATAAACTTATTGTTTATGGACTATTTTCGGCAGCTGTGTAGAGGATATATTAGAGAGACAAGAGGCAGGGAAACTATTTAGGTGGCTATCAGAGTAAAGTCTAGGGAGGAGGTAATTGAGAGCTCAACCTAGGAAAATGGGCTTGCGATTGGAGAGAAGGGGACAGATGAGAGAGGTACTGAGGGGCAAAACCCACCAAGACCGAGCAACTGATTCAATATGGGAGTGAGGGAAAATCAAAAGTCAAAGATTATAAAACTGTGTGATGGGGAGTAGAATGGTGCCCACACTAGAAGAGGGAAGTTTGGAAGAGGGAGAGATTAGAGTTCTGTTTTGGACACAATTGAGTTTGAAATAATAACAGTGATAGCTATGGTTGTCTTAAAAAAAGAAGGCACATACTCCTATATGTAGAAGGTTGGAGAGAAGATATATTCAACCACATGTGTAGCACATTTATATAGTCTGGGATCTGACCACACTCATTTAAAGGCCAAATCCCTCAGCCCATTTCATTTCATCCTCCTAAGCTCTATAGGGATCTAGGGGTATTCTGTGATGATTTATTTCTCATCAAAACAATCACAAGCTTTATCTGAATTTTTCATTGTTAGCTTAAACCTACTCCTCAATTCATCAAATATCATTTAACAAACTAGAGAAATTTCCCTTCCCAATAATAATTACTTGACTCAATACGCTGCAGTGGCTCCCTATTATATCCAGAACCAAATTTACACTCCTTTATTTGGCATTTAAAACATTTCACCACCTAGTCCATTTTTTACTTTACTCTGCTTTTTGTATATACACTTTATATACACTGTATATATACTGCATGTATATGCACTTTACTATGCTTCACTCTCCTCTTTATGACTGGACTTCATCAGTTGACTTGCAGTTCCTCAAATATCACACTCCATCTCCTTTCTCTGTGCCTTTGCATTAGCTGTAGCCCATACTTGGAATGCTCTTCACCCTCCTGTCTACCTCCTGACTTTTTCTGGATTTCTTCAAGATGCAGTTCAAATTCCACTATTTGTAGGTAATTTTTCCTCTTTCTCTCTCTCTCCTCTTTCCCCTTCCTTCACTAGCTGCTAATGCTTTCCCCTTTGACATTGCCTTGTAAATATCCTGTATATACCTAGTTATTTATATGTTAAAATGTAAGCTCCTTGAGGGCAAGGACTATTTTTGCCTTTTCTTTTTTTAACCTGTAATTGATTAAATAATTGGACAGTTAGGAGGTGCAGTGGTTAGAGTGCAAGGCCTGGAGTCAGGAAGACTCATTTTCCTGAGTTCCAATCTGGCCTTAGACACTTACTAACTGTGTGACCTTGGGCAAGTCAACCTTGTTTGCCTTGGTTTACTCATCTTTAAGAAGAGCTAGAGAAGGAAATGGCAAACACTTCCAGTATCTTTGCTGAGAAAACTCAAATGGGGTCACAAAGAGTCTGACATGACTGAACAAAAGCAAAAATTAAGTAAATACTAAAAATTTTAATAAATGTAATTTATTAACAAATGGAACCAATAATAAACATAGATATATAAGTATAAAATATGAGGATTGTAATATTTTAGCTATAACTAATATCACCGACTGACTTATCTAAGCCCTCAGTGTTGACTCAATCAATAAAAATTTCTTTAGCACTTACTGTGTACCAGGTATTGTGCTAAATGCTAGGGATACAAAGAAAGGCAATGACTAATTCCTGCTTTCAAGGAGGTTACAATCTAATGGGAGAAACAACATGCAAACAATTATGTACAAACAAGGTATACAGGGTCAAAATCTTAGAGTGATTTTTAGCTTTAATAGCCTACCAGGTATAGGGAACTTGCAGCTTCCAGGCCACATGTGACCCTCTAGGTCCTCAAGTGCGGCCCTTTGACTGAATCCAAAATTTTGAGGATTTGTTTTGTGAGTTTTGGATTCAGTCAAAGGTCAGAAGTTGATGACCTAGAGGGTCACATGTGGCCTTGAGGCCACAGGTTCCCCACCTTTGGGGCTCTAGGGACAGTAATAGACTGATCTCTACAGGATAATAGACATGCTCTATACAGGCTAAATTGGGGATTATCAACAGAGGGAAGGCACTAACATGAAAGGGGGAATAGGAAAAGCTTCTTGTAGAATGTGCCATTTTAGCTGGGACATGAAGGAAGCCAGTGAAGCCAGGAGGTGGTAGGAGAGAGAGAATTCTAGGCATGGAGGTCAGTCAGTGAAAATGGGAAGATGGATTGGAATTGGGATTGGGATACCTTATCAAAAGTGTAGCAAAGAGGCCAATGTCACTGGATCCCAGAGTATTTTGGGGTCAGTAAAGTGTCATAACACTGGAAAGGCAGGAACTAGCCAGGTAATGAAGGACTTTGAACTGCGAAGAGAGATTTTTATATTCGATCCTGGAGGTGACAGGGAGCCACCGAAGCTGATTGAATAAGAGAGTCACATGGTCAGACCTGTGTTTTAGAAAGCTCAATTTAACAACTAAAGCTTCTCAAGTATCTTTTTAATATTTCTCTTCAAGATTAGCCCTTTACCTTTATCTTTTCTTCCTTAGAAAACATGTACCTTCTTTTAAGTACTTTAAGTATTTTAAGTACTTAAGTACCTTCTTTTAAGTCATGTACCTTCTTTTAAGTTCTTCATAGAATCCTCTTTATAAAATTCTCTTCATAGGATTTCCTCGTAAAATAACAGTTCTCACAAGAAAGAAGTTTGTCTTCACTTTATTTCTTTCTGTCCTCTCCACAGAGTCCTCTCCATAGATTTGCCTGGACCACAGATAAAATACACCTTTTCTTTAACTCCATAAGGAGATGTACTAAGTCATTTTCTCAACTGACTTTTTAAATCTATCAACAAAAAAACAAAACAAAACTGTTCTTTATCAACATTCTGAGTTCTTTATAGTTTGTAGCTTCTTCAGAGTCTGTCATTTAGAGTTTCTGTAGTCTTTAAGAGAGATGTGTTTGGAACAAGGATTTCCTAGTCAAGTTATTATTATTATTATTGTTATTATTATTATTATTATTATTATTGGTTGGGTAGTGGGGCCTAAATGACTTGCCCAGGGTCAGACAGCTAGTAATTGTTATGTGTCTGAGGCTAAATTTGAACTCAGGTCCTCCTGAATCCAGGGCCAGTGCTTTATTCACTGCGCCACCTAGCTGCCCTCCCCCAAGTTATTATTAATAAATAATACCATAATGCTTTAAGATTTCAAAATACTTTAAATTACCTCAGTTGATACAGCAGCCCTTTGAAGTAGGCATTGTTATTATCCTCATGTTATACATGAGGAAACTGAGACCTAAAGAGGCTATGTGACTTTCTTAGGTGGTAAGTATCTAAGGTGAGGTTCAAACCCAGGTCCTCCTGACTCGAGGTCTATCATTCTATCAATCCAAGTACCCCATCATTTCTGGGATATCCAGAAGATGACAGTTAACATGAAGTTGGCAATGTAGGATTAGAATTCAAAAGAAAGATTAAAGCTAAATATATTGATTTTGTAGTCATCTATATAAAGATGATACTTGAATCCATGGGAACAGATAAGATCTCCAAGGGTGGGAATGTAGAGTCTGAGAAGGTCCAGGACAAAGTACTAGGGAAACCCTACATTAGTGAGTCAAGGAATAGATGATGATTTCCTATTTAAACATTACTTGATATACATTTGTGTGTAGATGTTTCACACTGCTAGTAAGATTCAAGCTTCTTAAGGACAGATATAGTTCATTTGGTCTTTGTATTCCTGGCACCTGCCTCAGTGACTGGCACATAACACAATCCAAGTCAGAAGACGTGGAGACCTTAACAAACATGGTTGCATTATTCTTGGACTAGAGATGCTCTGGGTGACATATTAGCCCTTCCCTGGTGGAATAAGAACTGTTCTTAAGAAGCTTAGAGACAGTAAAGAAGATGGACATCATTATAGCTACCATCAATTCTCATTATTCATGATGTCATTTTCTGTTCCTGGGTCCCAGTGTCTTAGTGAGGAACATGATCAATATGCTGAAATAATGAAAAAGAAGGAAACAAAATTAGGTTAAAGAGACTCAATTAACTCTAAACCTAAAGGAGGAATGTATTTTAATGAGAGTAGTTTTTGATGATGAGTATAAGAAACACAGTAAAGAATCATTAATTCCATTCTATCCTCTATCACTTCTTTGTCAACCTCAGTTTAGTTAGAACTACTCCCTTCTCCATTAACTTCAGTTTCTTCCTCTAGTAAGTAAGCCACCAGGGCTGAAATGCTAGAACTATTCTTTTTTTTTTTTAACATTTTTTTCTTTAATGTTAATTTTTAAATTTTGAATTTCAAATTCTTTCCCTCCAGCTCCTCCTCCATCCTTTGTGAAGGCAAGCAATGTGATACACATTATGTATGTGAAGTCATGTAAAACATATTTCCATATTAGCCATGTTACCAAAAAAGGGAGGGGAAAGCAAAATAAAGAGATTGAAAAAAATATGCTTTGATCCTCAAAGTCCATCACTTCTCTCTCTGAAAGTGGATAGCATTTTTTGTCATGAGTGCTTTGGAATTGTCTTAGATTATTGTATTGATCAGAGCAGCTAAGTCTTTCATGGTTGATCACTGTTACAATATTGCTATTACTGTGTACAATGTTGTCCTGGTTCTGCTTGCTTCATTTTGCATCAGTTCATATAAGTTTTCCCAGGTTTTTCTGAATCCACCTCCCTTATCATTTCTTACAGCACAATGGTATATCATCACAATCACATACCACAGCTGATGGGCATCCTTTCAATTTTCACTTCTTTGCCCCTACAAAATGTTTTTGCACATTTAAGTCCATTCCCTTTTTCTTTGATCTCTTTGGGAAACAAACCTAATAGTGATATTGCTGGGTTAAAAGATATTCAGTTTTTTAGGGCTATGGGTAAGTTGTTCTCCATAATGTTTAGACACACCACCAACAATGTACCTGTTTTTCCAATCCCTTTCTGTATTTGTCATTTTCCTTTTCTGTCATGTTAGCCAATCTGATAGGTATGATGTGGTACCTCAGAGTTGTTTTAGTTTGCATTTCTCTAATTATTAATGATTTAGAGCATTTTTGTATGACTGCTGATCGCTTTGATTTCTTCTTCTGAAAACTGAGCATTCATAGCCTTTGATCACTTATTAATTGGGGGATGGATTTTATTTTTATAAATTTGACTCAGTTCTCTATGTTGTTAAGAAATTAGGCCTTTATCAGAGAAATTTGATGTAAATTTCCTCCCCCCAACCCCCAGTTTTTTGCTTTCCTTTTAATTTTGGCTGCATTGATTTTCTTTGTGCAAAATCTTTTTAATTTCATGTAATAAAAATTTTACCTCCCATCTTCCTCTCTATCTCTTGTTTGGTCATAAACTCTCCTTTTATCCATAGATCTGACAGGTAATTTTTTCCATGATTCCCTAATTTGCTTATGATATCACCCTTTGTATTTAAATTACATACCCATTTTGAGCTTATCTTGGTATATGGTGTGAGGTGTTAGTCTATACCTAATTTCTGCCAGACTGCTTTCTAGTTTTTCTGGCAGTTTTTGTAAGATACTGAGTTTTTTCCCTTAAGCTTGGATCTTTGGGTTTATCAAATGCAAGATTACTATGGTCATTTATTTCTATAGATTGTATACATAATCTATTCCACTGATCAACACCTTATTTCTTAGCCATTACCAGGTTGTCTTGATAATTTATTACTTTTTAATACAGTTTGAAGCCTAGTCCTACTAGGCCACCTTCCTTCATAATTTTTTTTCATTGATTCCCTTGATATTCTTGACTTTTTATTTTTCCAGATGAACTTAGTTATTATTTTTTCTAAGTGTATAAAATAATTATTTTGTAATTTGATTGGTATGGCACTGAATAAGCAAATTAATTTAAGTAAAAGTGACATTTATATTAAATTGTCTTGGCCTACCAATAAGTAATTAAGATTTGGAAGAAACACGGACAGGCACCCCACTTCCATTAACCAATGTCCCTTCTCCATTCTCGTTCCTTCTCCAGTTTTTGTTCTGCTGCAGTTCTCCATCACTTCCCTCACATTAGGCGTGCTCATTCATTCACTGTCTGCTTCTCATGACCTTGGGATCAGCACCAACCACCCCCCCCAGCCTCACCCTGGTAAGAGATGGGATCCCACAGAGTAGGATGAGATCCTTTATTACAGACTCTTTACAATCATCACACAAAATAATTCTCTGATTGTCAAGCCATTGATCATCCATTCATTTTCATTTCCTTAAACAAATAGCTATCCATTGCCCATTATGTGTAAGGGCCTGCTGCTGCTGTTGGGAAGATGGCAGGCACATGACAGCCAAAGGGCAAGGCAACCCTTTATGGGTGCCTCACAAGGACATTTCTGCACCTGGGATTCAATATTGGAGTAGCAGAGACAAATCTCAGTCAGGTGTCTCAAGCCCAAGTCTAATATTTTAAGTTGCAAGTAAAATCACCACTCTGGGCTTGTTTGCTCAGCATTCAAGTGACTGCTCATAGATTAGATCTTCTCTGAAGTCCATCAATGCACTTCAAGGACATGTTACTGCTGCTGCTGCTACTGCTGCTGAGGAGGCAGCTAGGTAGCTCAGTGGATAGAGCAGGACCTGGAGTCAGAAAGGTCTGACTGACAGAAAGGCCTGAGAAACTAATTAGCTATGTGACCCTGGGCAAGTCACTTAACCCCTGTTTGCCTTAATCCACTGGATCAAGAAATGGCAAACCACTTTAGCATCTTTGGCAAGAGAACCCCCTGGAAAGCATAGTCCACGGGGCCACAAAGAGCCAAACATAACTGAAGAACAACAAAGGGACAGTTTTTTAATATCCCTAATGAAACTATAACCCACATATTGTATCTCTTTTCTTCCTTCAGTGGGATTTTGATGATGGACTGAAGATATGACACATGAAGTTAATATTTATGTGACAGTTACGGTAGACATAAATGTTCAGATTTTACTCTATATGCTGACACATAGGTAAAAAGTCAGTTTGTCCTATGGGAACAATAATCCTTACCTTCCCTCTTCCATGCCTGTTGTGGGGAACGTGGCGGGTATTGGAGGAGAAGACTTTTCGATTATAAAGACCTAGAACAACGGGTCTCAGATTGCATTCTGAGACATCCTGCTGTAATATTTTTCCTTCAGAATTTGAAATTATTCATTTGTCCACTTCTCAAATATTAAGTACCTTGTGCATACAGAACTCTGTACTAGCTTCTGGAAAAGACACAAAACTTAGATAAGACATTTCTTGTGTAAGTCAGAGGCTAGCATGAATATAAATCACAAAAACTGATAGTAAAAATATATAATAATACACACATATACATCAGAGAGATATAAAATAAAATCCTATGTGTCTTTGTCCAGAGGTAGACGGTCATTATTGAACATGTAGCCACCTTCCTGGAGGAAGTGGCATATGAACTGGACTTTAAAATATGGATAGGAATTCATCAGAAGGGAAATCATTCCAGGAGTAGTGAACCATGTTAGCAAAGGCATGGAGGTGGAAGAGCAGTGTGTGTTATGTCTGAAGGCAGAAATGTATCTAGTTTAGCTGGAATGCAAAGTAAATATAATGAAGTAATATGAGATAAAAATGGAAAAAATTATATAAAATATTTATTTCAATATTTTCACTTATAATCAATAATATAATCAATAAACATTTATTAAATGTCTGCTATCTGCCAGGCACTGTGCTAAGCACTAGAGATACAAAAATAATAAATTTATAGCATATTCTTAATTGCATACTATATAATTAATAAATAAAGCTTATAGCATATTACCAATTACATACTTCACAATTACAGTAGTATACAATTTTATAGCATAAAATTAGGAATGTGTCATAATTTTTACTATCATTACTAATTATGCTTTTTGGAATAGGAAAATAAGTTGGATTTCATCTGTTTTCCTCCAAAGTTTCCCAAACCTCAATTTCTTGGGATATTCATATTTTTAGGGCCCCTGGATCAAATCTTCATGGCTCTGCCAATATATTTCAAGATTCCAAGGGTCCCATGGCCAAATCCTTTTTGCAAAATGGAGCCCTATGAACACATGAGCTTTACTATCAAAGTTGAGCACAGCACCTTACCCATAGAAGATGCCCAATAAACATTTATTTAATGAATGAATGATCTCTAAGCATGATAAGGTATTGCCTTGAACACTCTCTCCTTCCACTTTTACTTCAGTTAGCACAGATTTCTTTGCCACCACATTCAATATGAAAAAGTGTTACCTGTTTACATGTAATTGGAGTTCCAGTTTTCTGTTTCCAAGAGAAAATTGTGCTAGCAAGTGAAGATTCCATGGGAAAACTAGACAGAGTCTGAGCAAAAAATGCTTTCAAATTGCAGCAAAGGATGCCACCTAGTCCCAGAATTGTTAATAGTATACCATACTGGTGATGTCCATCCTTCCAGCATGCTTTGCTTGGATTGTAATCTTCTTAATGATTTTCTGCTCTTACAGAAAAGACTTTGTGATTGTATTTTTCCTATCTTCAGATATCTGAAAGGCTGTCATAAGGAACATAGTGTCTAGGCTCTGGGTTGGCAAGCTTAGATTAGTTGCTTAACTTCTCTGAACCTCAGTTTTTCATCTATAAAATGGGAATAATCATACTTATACTCTGTACCTCATAGAGTAATTATGGAGAAAGCACTTCATAAACCTTAAATTACTTTAGTAAGTAGAGTTGTTATTAATAATGATAGTGATTATTATCACAACTATGTTTATCTATGACCATGCTACCAGAGCCCTCTCCTTTAGTGTGAGTAGTAAACACTACGGATGGAGGCAGAGAGGGTCATTGGGATATAACAGGGCAAAGTTACCAGGAGGTAGGTGTTGGCTCAGTGTAAGTAAGAATGTCCTAAATTGGAAAGCTATTCAATAATAGTATGTTCTGACCCAAGAGGTAGCAAATAGGCTGTGAAGCTTTCTTAACTGAGCAAAGGTGCTGCTGAAAACATATCCAGCTGTAAGATTTATTTACAAAACACTTTTGATCCTTGGAGCTGGCAGGAGGGAGTATTCACTTTGATGAAATGAAGGATCTATCATTGCATTGAAAGAGGATCACCAATTTGCACTTAATAAAGCCCAGCCTTCTTCCTGAGGCCTTCTTTGATAGTAATGCCATGGATGGAATGAAGGGGATTCTTGGCCTTGGAGTCAGGAAATCTGGGTTTAAGTCCCAGCTCTGACATTGATCTGCTGTGTGACTATCAGGCAAGTTGTGTCGCCTTTCCAGGTCTTCAGTTCTTTATCTACAACATGGGGATAGGTCAACATTTGGAATCTCTGTCTTTGTGGGGTTATTGGGAAGACGATGATTCTTAAATCTATAGAAGTGGTCGTTAGTCAGCTCTGGATTCAGATCGTCTCACAGCGAGTCACAAAGGTTAATGCATCCCTTTCCTCTGTCGTTTCCCCCTAACTCTATGGTAAGGTCCCTAAGGGCAGGAAGTGTGCTGCACATCTCTTCTGTGTCTGTCGACATCACACCTGCCCTATGGTCTAGCACAATGTTAGGTAGATTGGAGGAGCTCAATGAGGACTTGTGAATGACTGATTGAGGTGAGACTTTTAGTTTGCCATCAGTAGGATGTGCCTCTTGAGGTGTGCTTACAGGAATCATGCTCTGGCCAGGTCATGTGATCATAGGACTTAGAACTTGAAGGGAGCTTAGAGATAACTGATTCCAGATCTCTTACTCTATAGAAGACTAAGCTAATCAGGGCCCACAGAGGGGAAGTAATTTAGTTACAAGTACTAAGTCACAGAACCAGAATTCAAACTCAGGATCCTATTACTCCAAATCTAGTGCTCTTTCTATAGCATCCCTACTCACCATTCAAGGGATGTGGGACTTAAAGAGGAGGGGAGGCTTACCCACTCATTCAACTAAGGAAGGGGTAGAGTGGCCTAGTTCTCCCAGGGACAGGATTCCTATCTGGTTGACCTCCCTCCAGGTGGATGTTGGGAGGATTTGGAGTTCTGATTTTTAGTGCCAAGTTTGCTACTAATTGGATATATTCTTGTAAGAATTTAAAACAAAGGAAACCTAAGAGCAGAGTGGGTATTTACCATTCATTCGTTCATTCATGTAATAAACAATATAGCAATAAAAAAGAATCTAGGCTAGTCCAAATCACTAACTTCTGGTGTGGCCTTGGACAAATCACCTCCAGCTTTTCTGGTCCTGAGTTTCCTCTTCTTTAAAATGGTCCCCAAGTTTCATATTCTTTAAAATTAGGTTGGGGGCAAGGAATAGACTACATGACCTCCAAGTTCCATAATAACTCTGACATTCTATTTTCTGACATTTTTTTAACACTGTTTGTTCAAAAGTTCCTTTCAATTCATGATTTAATGCATATCGAAGCATACTATTTTTCATTTTCTTTTTTCTTGTCTTTTTTGGTCTGTGTCTTCTTTCACAATATGACTAATATGGAAATGTGTTTTTCGTGATTGCACATGTATAACTTATATCAATTTGTTTACTATATCATGAGGGAGGGAGAAGGAGGGAAGGAGAGAATTGTAAAATTGTAAAAAATTAATGTTCAAAATTATTTTTACATGTAATTGGGAAAAACAAGATATTATGTATAGTGTGTTTTGTGTGTATATTTGTGTGCATATATGTATATATGTATATGTATACATACATACATATACATATATACATACACATACACACACACTCACATACACACACTCACACACACATGATCTAAAGAGACAAAAGAGAATAGAAGAAAATTCTTACCTGAGAACAGGGAATAGCAGACAGGAGTCATGTATGGGTCAATTGACTTTTCTGGTCTTTTCCACCCTCCTCAGTTCCAATGATTTGCATGGAACATGAATGGCATGATGGGAGGAAGGAAGAGGGGACAACATTGAGAAATATTCAGTTTCTTTCAGCTCTTTTGAAATTTTTGAAATTTCGCTAAATGGAGCTCCTGTGAATTATTTTCCTGTATGAAGGCAACTAAAAGGGATTTTCTGACCCTTATTCAGGTAAGTATGAGACTGAGAAAGTCCAAAAAACATTTAGATTTAAAAACAAAGATTTAAGAATGCCAAGGGGATTCACTAATTTCCTGGTTGCATCTTGATGCATATGCTTTACAACACAAAAGAACAAAAGATAGTCCCTGGTTGATAAACCCAAAGACCCCAGCTTCTGGTATAAGAACTCACTCTTTGACAAAAACTGCTGGGAAAACTGGAAAAGAATATGGCAGAAACTAGGCATAGATCAAAATTTCACATAATATACCAAAATAAAGTCAAAATGGGTTCATGATTTAGATATAAAGACTGATACTGTAAGCAAACTGGGAGAGCAAGGAATAGTTTACCCATCAAATTTACAGAAAACAGAAGAATTAATGACCAAACAGGAGATAGAGAACATTACGAGAAGCAAAATGGATAACTTTGGTTACATTAAATTGAAAATTTTTTCACAAACAAAGCCAATGCAACCAAGATTAGAAGGAAAATAGAACATTGGGAAAGAATTTTTACAATTAGTCTCTCTGATAAGGGCCTAATTTCTAAAATATATAGAAAATTAAGTCAAATTTATAAGAATATGAGTAATTCCCCAATTGATAAATGGTCAAAAGGCAGTTCTCAGATGAAGAAATTAAAGCCATCCATAGTCATATGAAAAAATGCTCTAAATCACTGTTCATTAGAGAAATGCAAATCAAAACAACTCTGAGGTACCACATTACACCTATCAGATTGGCCAACATGACAAAACAGGAAAATGACAAATGTTGGAGAAGATGTGGGAAAATTGGAACACTAATACATTATTGGTGGAGTTGTGAAATGATCTAACCATTTTGGGGAGCAATTTGGAACTATGCCCAAAGGGCTATAAAAATTGCATACCCTTTGACCCAGCAATAGCACTTCTAGGGCTATATCCCAGAGAGATCATACAAATGGGAAAAGGACCCACATGTACAAAAATATTTATAGCAGCTCTTTCTGCGGTGGCAAAGAATTGGAAATTAAGAGGATGCCCATCAATTGGGGAATGGCTGAACAAGTTGTGGTATATGAATGTAATGGAATACTATTGTGCTGTAAGAAATGATGAACAGGCTGACTTCAGAAAAACCTGCAAAGACTTGTATGGTCTGATGCTGAGTGAAGTAAACAGAACCAGGAGAACGTTGTACACAGTAATAACCACATTGTGCAGTGACTAATATCGATAGATTTAACCCTTCTCAGCAATACAAGGATCTAAGACATCTCCAAAGGCCTCGTAATGGAAAATGCTATCCACATACAAAGAAAAAACTATGGAGTTTGAATATAGATCGAAGCATACTATTTGCTGTCTTTTTTTTCTTGTTGTGTTTTGTTGCCTCTTTCTGGTGGTTTCTCCAATTGGTTCTAATTCTTCCTTACAACATCACTAATGTGAAAATATGTTTAATAGGAATGTATCTGTATAACCTATATCAGATCATGCACCATCTTGGAGAGGGAGGTGAAGAGGGAGGGGGAGAAAAATTTAAAACTCAGAAGCCTATGGAAGTGATTGTTGTTAATTCAAAATAAATTAATTAAAAAAAAAAAAGATGGTCGCTGGGACCATCCAACCAAAGAACTATTAGCTTCTTCTTCCTAAGGGGAATGCTGCTGCTTAGTAGCTTAATGCCAGGAGGTGGCATCAGAGAGCAATAATAGTCCCACTGGAGATGCCTCAAAATGAGCAATAGTCGTAGCAGAGATGCTGAGAACTGACCACTGGTGAAGAGCAGATGAGATGCAGCTCAGCAGAGATATCCAACTGTAATCAAGGAGGCAAAGAGCACAGAGTAGCAGAGCATCTCAGCTCGTAAAGGGGTAGCTGGACTTTCAGAGGATCATGCTAAAGGCTTACATTCTCAAAGCCTAAAAGACAAGGGCAGCTAAGTGGCACAGTGGATAGAGCACTGCCCCTGGAGTCAGGAGGACCTGAGTTCAAATCCGGCCTCGGATACTTGACACTTATGAGCTGTGTGACCCTGGGCAAGTCACTTAACCACATTGCCTAGCCAAAAAAAAAAGTCTAGAACATGGGTAGTGGTGGCTGGACTGGTGACTCCCTACTGAAGGCTATTGAGACAGCTTTTTTTGACAATCTTACATTTACAACACAAAGACTGCTATCTTCTTGGAACAAATGTCCACGGTGATACAAAAAAATTACCCAAGATGTCAAACTTCTCGACCATACTCAATTCTAGTGGACAAATAATACTACCAGAAAGAACCTAGAAAGTACTGCTAGACATTATAAAGTCTGGCTAAGAAATTGAAGGCCTTGGGGACAGAGGTGGTAATTTGGACAAAAAAGATTGATTTTCAAAGAGGAAGAGTGAGTTACAAATGTAGTACCTGAGAACAGGATTGGATTTCTGGACAACAGTTTAAAATATAGAAATAATGGGTTCTTAGTCAGGAATGGAGTACATACCTACTCCTAACAAAGGCTATATGTGTATGTGTGTATATACGTTTATGTATGCATGTATGCATATAAGACATATACCTATATACATATGTGTATGCACAAATATGTGTGTGCTTACCCAAGGTTTTGCAAAACTAATTAAAATGACTAAATAAACTGATAAGGAAAATTGATATGTCCTGCAAATTACTAAAATGGATGAAAATTGCCTATATATATATATATATACACATATATATATATATAGTATATGCTGCAGAATAACTACAAGATAGGAAGAAGAATATTAGGGAACATGCTTAGTAATTCACAGGACACAAGATCTAAGAAGAGCCAGTAGTGTGGCATGGCTGCCGAAAAAAGATGGGGGGATCAAATTTAGGCTTCTTCAGAAGAGTCTGAATTCTCACAATGAAGGAGGTAATAATCCCACTGTATTCTGTCTGTTATGGTCAGACCACCTCAGAAATCTTAAGCTTAGCTCTGAGTTCCAGTGTGGGAGAGGGGACGACTAGGAGGAGGGAGAGGGGCAGTCAACAAACTGGATTCTCTCCAGATTATGAGATAATGAAGATCCAAATTGGACTTGGTTGCCTAAGTTAATAGTAGGGGCCCCCTTTACTTGAGTTCTCCCAGCAATTCAATTAATTCAATCCAGTATGCGGTTATTAAGTTAACACTCTGTGCTAAACATTTTGCTAAGTACTAAGTATACCAGACAGATATTAAACAATCTCTACCTTCAAGGAGCATAAATTCAACTAATCTACAAGAAGCTTGATCACTGGATTTATTTATTCATTCACTAAACATTTATTAAGTGCCTACTATGTGCCAACTACTGTAGCAAGATGATGGGGATATAAAGACAAACCAATCAAACAAACAAAAACAACAACAGGGCATTTCCTGCCCTCATTAACATGTACACAGAAAATTCAATACAAAATATCTTACGAAATAGAAAGTGATTGTGGTGGAGGCGGGGGGAGTACTAGCTACTTGGAAGCAATCAGGACAGATTTTCTGTAAGACATGGCATCTATGCTGAAGGAGTCTAAGGATCCCTTGAGGTGGAGATGAGGAGAAAGTGCATTGTGGGGAAAGGGGAGAGGCCGTGCAAAGATCTGGATATGGGAAATGGAATGTTGTGGGCCAGGAACAGTGATTAGCACAGTTTAGCGAGAATGTAAAAGGCATGGAGGAGATCAACATGCAGTATTCATGGAAATCTAGATTAGAGCCACATTAAGAGGGTCCTTCAAAGCCAAACAGAAGAATTTGTCTTCTATAGGCAGGAGTGAGGCATTACTTGATGTAGGGAGTGACATAGTCCAACCCGTGCTTTAGGAATATCAATTTGGTAGCTGTATGGAGAATGGATTAGAGAAGGGAAGAAACTGGATGAAAGAAGACCAATTAGGAAGCTATTGTTGTAATCTTGATGAGAAATGACAAAGGCTTGAATCAGGGTAATGGTAGATATGAGTAGATATAATGGGATGGATGTGAGTTCATATAATGAAGGTAGTGTTGGCAATCTTTGGCAACTGATTGACTATGCAGGGTAAGGGAAAGGGAAAAGCCAAGGTTTACTCTGAGGTTGTGTATTTAGGGGACTAGAAGAATATGGTATCCTCAATAAGACATGGGGAGGCTTTGAGAAGAAAGAAATCAAGTCCTGTTCTGGGCATGATAAATTTGAGATATCTATGGGACTTCCAACTGAGGATGGCCGATAGGCAATTGAAACAGAATGGGAGTTCAGGACAGAGACTATAGTAGGATATATAGATTTAGGAGTATTCATAGAAATGATAACTGATCTCATAAAAAGTGATGAGAGAGAAAGAGGGGAGGAGAGAGAAAGGGAGAGGGAGGGAGAGAGACATACAAAAGGATAGATAGAGACTGAAAGACAGAGGAGAAACAGACAGAGACACAGAGAGAGAGAGAGAGAGAGAGAGAGAGAGAGAGAGAGAGAGAGAGAGAGAGAGAGAGAGAGAGAGAACAGAACTATGATAGAGCCCTGCTGTAATCCTTTGTCCCTCTGTGACCATACTTTCCTGATTCTCCTTGTACCTGTCCAAACATTTCTCAGTCCCTTTTGCATTATCCATTTACCACCTCATAACATACATGTTCTTCAAGACTCTTTCTTGAGCCTCTTCTCATTCTATGCTCTCCCTCTTGGTTATCTCATCTCATCCTATAGGTGTGATTATTTTTTTCTATATAGATAACTCATGGATCTATATACCCAGGCCTAATATTTCTCCTGAACTTTAATCCCACATTTTCAAATGCCTGTGAGATGTCCAATTGGATGTACTATCAGCATCTCAAACTCTTTGTATCTAACTAGCCTTCTCCTTGTACCCATCCACTATCAATTTTCTGATTTCTGCTGAGGGTTAAGACCATGTTTCTAGGCACTCAGGTTCATAATCTCAGAGTCATCTTTGAATTTTGCCTCTCAGTCACCTCAGTCAACATCCAATCAATAAACTAAATCTTGTTGACACTTCCTTTATAACTTCTTTCTCACCTGTCCTTGTCTTTCCACTTAACAAAGATACTACCTAATTCAGGTCTTCATTGACTTTCTCCTGTATTCTGTAATAACCTCCTACTACTGGTCTCTCTATTTCTAGTTTCTCCACTCTTCAGTCCATCCTTCACATATCTGTAGAAATAATCTTCCTAATGTACATTTTTAACCATGTAACAACACTGCTCAAAAATCTTTAGTGGCTCTCTATTGCCTCAAGGATAAAATTTAAGCTGCTCAGCCTGGCATTTGAAGCCTTCCACAGTGTGGCCCCAGACTACTTTCCAGACTTTATTTATGGTACTCTTTTTCCCATTCCAGCCAAGCTGGCCTACCAGCTCTGTTTCCCAAACTCAGATATTCTACCTCTCTTTACCTTTAAACAGGAAGGAGGAGAAGGAGAAGATAAAGAAGAAGAAGAAGAAGAAGAAGAAGAAGAAGAAGAAG
>NW_020954563.1:12563-45153 GCF_900497805.2 Vombatus ursinus | reverse complement strand
GAAGAAGAAGAAGAAGAAGAAGAAGGAGAAGGAGGAGGAGGAGGGGGGGGATGGAGGAGGGGGAGGAGGGGGATGGAGGAGGGGGATGGAGGAGGAGAAGAAACAGCATTTATGTAGTACTTAAAGATTTCCAAAGCTCATTACAGATATTAACTCATTTGATTTTTACAACAACCCCGAAAGTAGCTGCTGTCATTATTTTCATTTTACAGATGAAAAAACTGAGGCAGACAGATGTTAAATCACTTGCCTAGGGCCACACAAAGTGTGTGAGGCCACATGTGAATTCAGGTCTTCCTGACTGCCTCCAGAGCTCTATCCACTTTGCCATCGAGCTGCCTAAAATACATTCCTTCCTTACCTCTGCATCTTTAGAATCCTTGTTTTCCTTCAAGATTCAGTTAAGACACCACCTCTAGTGTGAAGCTTTTCCAGACCCCCCCTTCCAGTTTTTATCATCCCTCCTCAAATTATCACTTATCATGTAATGATTTATCCATGTCTATCTTGTATCTCTCAAGTAATATATAAGTTCCTTAAGCGTAGAGACTAATTTGGCTTTGGCTTTGGAACCCCAGTGCCTAGCACAGGTTTTTGCACACAATAGGTGTTTAATGAGTTGTATATTTCAGTTGGATATCATGGCCCCTCTAAGCCAAGGTCTTTAGCAGGTCCCAGTTTGACATAGTCAGGTGGATTCTTAGTAAGGTACAGTTTTGACTAGATGATTTCTGAGGTCCCTCAAACTTGAAGATCCAATGAGTCTGTGACTGAAGCTGCTATCTTCCTTCCCCTAAAGCTCAGTTGCCCTTCCTGTCTAATTGGAGTAATACTTGTTAGCTGATTGACTGATTGCCATAGGTAGGGCAAGCATTCTTTATCCTCATTTTATAGATGAAGAAACAAGATTCAGAGGTTTTCATAGACTCAGAATGTAAGAGCTGTAAGGAAGTTAAAATTTCCTCCTGGCAATATCATATGTTCCCACCTGAATGTCCAGAAGTGAGCAGTCATCATTAGAATAGACATATCTTGGAAGTTTTTTAGGCTCATCTAGGATATTTGCTCCAGGAAGACAGCAGTCTCCTCTATTGTTAACGTGAGATTGATAAATAGCAACCTCTGAACCCTTCAGCAGAGAGCCACCAGCTTCCTCCCCACTATTCAGTCCAATCTCGCATCAAGGGGCACTAGAATTATTGGTAGAACAAGACTAGAACTCAGCCACCCTGGATCACAGCCCAGTGATGTGGCTACTTGACCTTGGCACTCCCCCACCAGCAGCCAGTACAAGGTGTTCAGTCATGGCTCATTCCTATTTCTTGGCCCAGATTTGTCTCTGTGGAACAGTATTTCCACTGAGGAAGGTTTTTCTTTTCTCTCCATGGATGGAAGATCATGCTTTAGAGTGTGAGATGAAGATGGGCATCATCCTTTATGGGAGGCCCTAGATTTGAATCCTGGCTCCGACACTTACTACTGTGTGACTTCAGGCAAGTCATTTTACCTACAGAAACTGGAGTTCCCACATTCGTAAAATGAAGGTAATAACACTTGCTTTCCTACATCTAGGACTGTTGTGAAGAAAGCACTTTGTAAACTCTGAGCTGCTTTAGAAATATCAGTATTGCTGTTGTTGTTGTTTGTTGTTGTTATTATTATTCCTTTCCACACTCACCCTGAGGTTTACTTCATGGATGGCAATGGACTTGTTGGCATACAGACAGGACAGGACGAGATGTCATTGTAGACCTGCCCAGGTAGTATCAGGTCAAACGTGTTGTGACCCTTCATGGGTGGCAGTGACCATGGAGTTAAGAAGCAACGTATGAGATAACGCCTCTCATTATGACTTGGGGTAATACCGAGCTTCCAGGGAACCAACAAGACAGGAATTCAGTGGGACGGACAGGTGCCAAGGGACCTAGGGGCTTGCCACAAAGGACAAGGACAGGGAATCTGAGCCTTTTATTATTTGTCAAGTATCCTAGGATTAAGAGCTGGCAGATACCTTGGAGCTCATCTAATCTAAACCCTTCATTTTATAGATGAGGAAAATGAGACCCAGAGAAGAGAAAGGACTTGTCCAAGGTCACGTGAGTATTGAATAACCTAATCTGGATTCAAGTATTGTTCCCCCCTCTAAAGGCAGCACTCTTTTTTTTCTCTTCAGGGGCAGGGTGAGGCAATCAAGGTTAAGTGACTCGCCCAGGGTCACACAGCTAGTAAGTATCAAGTGTCTGAGGCCAGATTTGAACTCAGGTCCTCCTGACTCCAAGGTTGGAGCTCTATCCAACAGCACTCTTTCTTGAATGTCCCTCTCTGGGCCTCAGTTTCCTTCTCTATAAAATGAAGGTGGTCAAATCCGGTCTCAGACACTTGACACTTACTAGCTGTATGACCCTGGGCAAGTCACCTAACCCTATTGCCTAGCCAAAAAAAAGTAAAATGAGGGTGGGTAGGGCTAGATTCTTTTTCTAAGGGCCCTTCCACTGCTGAGATTCTATGAGTCTGCTTTAATCCACACTGATCTCTCCCTCCTCAGAAGGTCAAAAAAAGCATATCGTCCATTGTTCTTCACAGGACGTTTGATTCTTTCCATTCTTATCTTGTTCTAATTGAGGACTTTGATTTTTGACTGCTCAGGGATCCTGGGACACTCGTAGGGGTAAGGACTGACTGGGTTTTATGCTGTCCTATCTTCCCTATAGCCCAGCCCAGTATGGGGGTGAGTATCCAGCTTGGTGTCTAAGCAAAGACTTTTGAAATGCATTGCATTTAAGGAGGAAAACTCAGAGTTAAACCTGTGTGTAGCCCCATTTCCTTAACGAATTGAAGATAATTTCTTTGCTGACATCCAATGCCCAGTGATCTTTTAGGGGATTAGCTGTGCGTCCCTCCCTTTATGGTCAGGGTAACTGTGCCAGGAAGGATTGAGGCAGGGCGGCGTACTGGAAAGAACATCGAATTTGGAGGCTGAGGACCCAGGGTCAGATTCCACCTCTGCCATGTACAGCTTTGCATGACTTTGGACAAGATCCCTCCCCTCTCTTGGCCTCAGTTTCATCCTTTGTAAAGCAAGAGGATCGGACTAGACTAGATAATCTCTTACTTGCCTAAAAGTCTATGATTCTATGTCTGGGCACAGGGCAGGAGAAGAGATGAGCCTATGAGTCTTTTCAACAAGCTGGCATACTAAAGGGAACGCTAGCATTGGAGTCATGAAAACCTAGCTTCAAATCCAAGCCTCTGAAATGTATTATTGATCTACGGCAAATCATTCTACCTCTCTGATCTTCAGTTTCTTCATCTGTAAAATGGATAATAATATCTTACAGTACAAACTCCATGGAGTTGTTGGGAGTGAGAGATGTGATTATTTCTCTCTCTCTCTCTTCTTACTTCCTCACTCAGAAATTAGTCCCCATCCAACCTTTGAAGGGCCGGGCTGATTATAAGATGAAATCTTGAGCAGATGGACCCCACTGGGAAAATTCAGATCTGATCAAAAAGTAAAGAAATTCTGGTTTAGGTGAATTTGTGGATTCTGGCCCATTGTGTTTTAGTCAGACAGGTCTGGGTAAAAGTGAATTCCCCCTTTTATCTGAATTACCCTAGATAGGCCATATGGGTATAGTGTCTCTTTGGTGAAGACTGAATGATTAGAGTCACATTCCTCAGACCCTCATTAGAATAAGTCTATCTCTTATTATAATATTCATTCTGTCATTACTTGTTAACCAATCAGAGTTGATTTCCACCCTCAGGAACACCCACTCTTCCAAGGGCATATAAGTGTGAGTGGGTTCCATGGGGGGTTTTGGTTTAGGAGAGATGGCCAAATAACCCTTTTATTAATTATCTGCTAGCAATAATTAATAAAATGATTAATTACCCAGAAACTATGTCTCTTGAACTTTTTATACATCACAAGAGCATTAAATGAGATAATGTATGCAAAGCGCTTTGCAAACTTCAAGGTGCTGCATAAATGTCTGTTATTATGATTTTTAAAAAAGTTTAGCTATCCTCTTACTGGCCTCCATGATCAGGAAAAAAAAAGAGAAAGCCAAAACAAAAATTGGCCAGGCATTAGTTTGAGGCAGGGGCTGACAGATACTACTGGAGATACCAAGACATACAGGGTTTGGAACAGCGTGTTCAAAGTCATATAGAAATGACAATGGAACCTAAGAGAAAGCCTAGCAGGGGTGGGGACCCTGCGGCCTCAAGGCCCCCAAATGGATTCAGTCAAAGGGTTGCAGTTGAGGACCTAGAGGGCCACATGTGGCCTCAAGGCTGCAGGTTTCCTACCCCTGGTCTAGGGCATGTCTGACAGCAGGAGGCAGGGAGCCTCTTACCAATCCATCCATCAAGATAGTATCCTTAGTGGGACTAATGGAGGAGACACAGTCTTTAAAGTTTTCATCACTGGAGGGGTTTAGACCTGAAGGTATAAAAACACCTATAGCATTTTCCTATATGTGTTGTCTCCTCTTATTAGAATGTAAGCAACTTGAGCATAGGAACTCTCTTCCTTTTTCTGTTTGTTTTCCCAGCACTCAGCTCTTTTTTCATTCATTCATTCATTCATTCACTCACTCACCAGGGTGCCCGATTCCCTCTGGGGCCACAGACCTTAGGAGTCTGCCATGAGAATAGGGGAGTATGGATGAGAAGTGAGAGAGACCAGGAGGGCCTTGAGCACCTGAGGGGAAAATGTGTCACTGAGGGAAGAAATGGGTACAAAAAAGGTGGTATCTCCATTTCTGTAAAAAAATACACACACATATATTTGAATATTTTTTTTTTAATTTTGAGTTCCGAATTCTCTCCCTCCCTCCAGTCTTTCTCCCACACACTGAAAAGGCAATCAGTATGACACCCATTCTATATTTAAAGTCATACTGCATATATTTTCAGATTTTTTTTCTGTGTAGATTTGTTATATGGGAGGAGAGAGTACGGGAAGGCACACTAGGTGATTCTCGGGATGTAGAAACAAAAAGATCAATAACATTTTATTTTTAAAAATGAATTTTTAAAAATTTGCTTTCTACTCATCCAGCAAATGAATTCTGGTTCACAGTTTTATAAACTCTCAACTACCCCTTCACAAATATACAGTTATAAAGGAAGAAACAGATCCTTGGGGGCTTTAAATAACCATCATACTACATCAGAATCAGGATTTGAACTAGTGTCCTGAGTTCAGAGGTAGTGATTTTGACATAGCATTATGCAGGTGAGTTATAACCTTAATGCTTAGCAACCCAGCTCTGAGCATCCCCTCTCAGCAGGCTGCCATAACTCCCAGCACAGGGAGGAGGAGAGGCAAGGAGTAGCAGCTACTCACTGTTCTAAGACCTTGATGTTAAGGGAAGCAGGGGGAATATTACCTGCTTCTAGAACCATTTGGATCTGGTTTTCATCCCTCTCCATTAGGACCTCAATTTGGTTGGTCTTAATCACCTCCAAATGAAGGATCCTGGAAAAAAGAGAGGCAGTGAGGCCCTGACTCATGGCTTATGGACTAAAACAGAAGTGTTAGACTCTGGCCTTCTAGCCACATGTGATCACAAAACTCCAAAGTGTAGTGGTTAGCAGATTAAAATGTAATTGAGAATTGTTGACCAAAATAAGTAAAAACCCAATACAACATAATGTTATTCTTGTTTGTTTGGTTTCTAAGTCAATATGCAGGACAAAAGGGAGTCTAACCTTTCTGATTCTTCAGTCTTCAATGGAAGAATCAATCATCCAAGTTGCCTTTCTCACTGGGACATCTTAGCCCCTTCATGAGACTGAGGTTATGTCTACATCAATTCAAAGGAAATTTCTGACCAGATGGGTCAGGCACCAGATTTGGAATGAAAGTATCTGGGTTCTATTTGCCACTTAGTACTACCTGTGTGACCTTGGACAGATAACTTCCCCTTTATAGCCCTCGGTTTTCTTATCTGTAAAATGATATTTAGATTAGGTGGTCTCTAAGGTCAATTCTCTAAGCCCTGTGAATTAGACAATCAGAATCAGATAGGAGTAAATTCACAATGTCAGAGCTAGAAGGGCCCTTAGAATATGGAATGTTGGAATATTAGAAAACACCTTGTCCCCTCGTCCCCCCATCTCACCCACCAAGGTCCCCTTCTTTTCCCTCTTGTTGAATTTCCACTTATCCTTTAAGACTCAATTCAGATATCATCTCTTCCCTTAAGCCTTCTGTAACACACATACTCCTTTACCTATAAGCAACAACTTTTTTATTGTTGTATTTTGTATTGTATTGTATTTTGCTCTTTGGTTACTACTCCAGAGGCAGCTAGGTGACACAGTGTATAGAGTGCTAGGCCTGGAGTCAGGAAAACCTGAGTTCAAATCTGGCCTCACATATTTACTAGCTGTGTGCCCTGGGCAAGTCACTTAACATCTGTTTGCCTCAGTTTCCTCATCTGTAAAATGAGGATGGTAATAATAGCACCTACCTCCTAGGGCTGTTAGGAGGATCAAATGAGATGATGCTTGTAAAGTGCTTAGCACAATACCAGGCACATAGTTAGGCACTTAATAATGCCTGTTTCCCTCATTCTTTTAGTATAAAGGGTGCTCTATTTGGAGTCAAAGGCCTTGATTCAAGACTCATCTCCTCTGCTTACAACCTGTGTGACCTTAGATAAGTTAGTTAACTAGTCTGTGCCTGAGCACAAAATCTATAGAATGAGATAGAACTAGATGAATTTCTAAGGTCCTTTTCAAGTCTATTCTATAATACCTCCCGTTGGTAAATGCTTTCCTTGACACACCCCTCCTCCCAGGTAATTTGAGAAGGGATGGAGAAATCCAGGCAGGCTTCACAGAGAAAGTGGCATCTGAATTGAGCTTGGAAGAAAGATAAGGATTCTGAGAGGTGGCATTGAGGAAGAAATGCATCCCAGAGATGGGGGAAGCTTGTATTACAGCATGGAGAGGGAAGACAGAATGTTGAGTTTGGAACTAAGGAGTAGGCCAGTTCAGCTAGAACACAGAATTTATAAAAAAAGAGTTACGTGAAACAAGTCTGTAAAGGTAGGTTGTAGCCAGATTTTAGAAAGCTTTAAGGAATTTGTATTTATCCCTAAAGGAAATAGAAAACCACAGACAGTTTTTGAGGGAGAGTTGGTAAGTCTAAGAGAGAAGTTTCAGTTTAGTTGTGGAGTCAAAAGCAGATGGCCAGAGGTTTGAAGTGAATGGGCGGTGAGGAGGTAGAGGTGATTAGGACAGAGGACATTTTCCCAGTTTAGCTAGGAGTAAGAATTCCTAGGAATAAGGAGGAGGGCTGGAGAAATTGCCTGAATGAAACGTCAGTGTCAAGGGAAGGTTTGTTAAAGAGGGGGGAAATGTCAGAATGCTTGTAGGCCATGGAGAAAGAGCTGTTAAATGGAGAAATGCTTAACATGAGAGCAAATGATCAAAGGAGTGTGTTTCTAGAGGAGATGAGAAAGGTCAGGATCAAAGGCATAAGTGGTGAGGTCAAAGTTAAGAGAAGGTCACTTCTTCCCCAGAGACTAGCAAAGGGGGAAAAATGGTGGATTACATAAAGATGTTTTGAGATATGGAGTGGGGGAGATGGAGAAAACTCATAGCAAAGAGCCTGGTTTTGTCTGGGATATAAGAAGCACTCCAAGAAAGATGGGAGAAGGGTTAATGTAGGGAGCTTGAAAGGGGAAGAGAAACCCTAAAAAGCCATAGAGGGGGATGGCTAGAGAATCAATCAGGGAATAATAAAGGGTTTGGCATGCAATAGTAAGGACACAGTTGAGATAAGATAACGTACATTTGTATTGGACCCAGTTGGTGTGGTGGCGTGGCTTCCTCTATTAGCATTCAGCAGGAAATTAGGAGGAGATGAGAAGGGAGATGGGGGGAGAGGGGAATAATTCAGAGATGGGGTTTGTCAGAACAGAACTCCAAAGAGCAAAGAGGCAAAGGATTCAAAGGGCAGTGTATAGTTGAACTATCAAACTAGTAAACAAGTTGAATTTGACTTATAGGGTCAAGATTATTAAGAGAGGGAAATAGGGACAGAGCAGATGATAGACTGGGAGAATAGGGAGGGGTAGAGAGAGTGAAGGTTGTAGTCAGAAGAAATAGGTTCTGCAGTATTAAGGCACAGATGGATGGGAGATTATTATCTGAAAGGGGAACTCTGAGAGTTCAAGATCATATGGAGGTGGAACATATATTTCCATGGTTAATGATTCAAGTTTCAAGTGAAACCACCTCTTGAGTGGCTAAGGCACAGGGAAGATTCATAGATATACTCATGTAATATTCATTTATTCAACTAAACATCTGTTAAAAGTGCCTACTATATATTAGGTATACACTTAGCTGTGTAGACTTTTTATCTCCCTATGACACCTGACTGCTTCTCTAAATGCTGAATCTCTTTGAACACCAAGCCCAGGGTTCTGAATATAGTAAGTGCTTAATAAGTGTTTGCTGACATATATTGTCTGGCATGTTGTGTTGTACTATGTTATATCCTAGGAACTGCTTGGATTTCAGCATCAGCCTGCAGGTGTGGAAGGATGAGATGGAGAAGATATTAAGGTCTTCTCATCCTCTGGAAATGCCACTCCTTAGGTTGGCCATATTTGAAGGCAAATAAGACCTCATGGTCAAGTCTCCATAAAGGTAGTGCTAGATGACTGATCCAGAATTAGTTCCTTAAAACCTTACCCACCCTTTATGGAGGAAGGGAGAGAACCACTGGCACAAAGAGCAAGCTTTCTTGGACTCACCTTCCAGCCTGTATCACTTTTCTAACCATAAGGAACATCCTCCCGGTGAGCAGATCCCCCACCAAGACCAGGTCAGGATTGAGGACTACCCCCATGACTGGCCCCTAAAGGGTAGATTGTACAAAATGGAAGATCCATCAGATCCATCTGTGTCCTCCATCAAAAGGGACCTTGGTAATATATCGTAGGCCACCCATCACAAAAAAAAGATCTGAAATCTCTAAGGAGATTGCATGCCTTCAGTGAACATGGGGCTAGGTTCTTTCCTCCTCTGAACATGAGGAAATGTCTCCTCACCTCTGGTCCAGCTCCCCTGAGATTATAGGACCATGCATGACAAACTTAATGAATTAGCCCCTACTTTCGCCTGCTCCTAGCCCTAACACAAGTTAACCCTTTCATGGACCTGCTGTCTGTCCATATCAGTAGGAAATAGTGATGAGCATTAAGCTTTGGACTCCAGGAGACCTGAATTCCAGAAAAGCAGTACAGTACAATCAAAAGAGCCCTGACTCTGGAGTAAGAGTATCTGTGTACAAATTGCACCTCTGATGTGTACCATCTGTGTGACCTTGGACTAATCACTTAACTGCCTTGGGCTCCAGTTTCCTCTTCTGTAAAATGAAATGGCTCCACTACATGCCCTTTGGTCCCTTCCAGCTCTAAATCCATGATCCAGTTCCTCAGGCCTTTGTAAAGGGACTTCACCACCTTGCACCTCAGTTTCCTAAGCTATAAAAGTTGGATTAATAATTGGGTTCCCTACCTGATACTGTGAGGAAAGCACCTGGTAAAAGCTGAAGCACTACAAAAGGCAAAGCTGTTGTGAGTTACATAACTCTAGTTACATAACTCTAACCCAGGAAAACTGTCACTTGACACTCTGCTTAAGTTCTTGGCCTCCCTTTCCTTGAATACCCTCCTTAGTCTTTCACAAACCCTGGTCTTCTTCTGCTCAGAATTGTTCACCTGGAGCCTTGGGCTTTGGAGGCCCTGCATGGGTTTCTAGGTCATCACTCACCTGTTTCAAATTCTTTCTTTGAGCCTCAAGAAGATCCTACGCTCAGCACCCCCAGGCCAGGGGCAGCAGGGCCCAGCAGAATTGAATGGCCCCCAGAAGCACTGCTATAGCTGAGGCTCAGAGAGGCCGGTGCCCCCATCTAGTAATGAGGTTGACAAGACCACACTTAAGAACATGGAAGACAAGAGAACTCTTCCTAAGAAATGAACCAGAGAAACAGATGAAAATCCCAGGCTCTATGGGGCCATGGGGGCCATCAAATCTGTTTTTCCAATCATTGTAGGAATCCCCTCAATCTCCTGGCACTGAATCTTCTCATCCTCGAAGGTTCTAGATCAAAATCCACCTCTGCCACAGTTCCTCAGTCAGAAGACATCTTTCCATCCTTAGGTGTTACATAATACCTCTCTTTGACCCACATTTCTTTTGTTCTATAGTTACCTGCTTACTTGTCTTCTCTTCCCAACTAGATTGTAAGCTCCTCTATGAGGGTAGGAGCTCCATTATATTCATCTCTGTGCTTCCCTCAGTGCCCAGCACAGGGTTCAGCAGAGGAAAGATAGAAAGAAAAGAAAGAAAGAAAAGAAAGAAAGAAAGAAAGAAAGAAAGAAAGAAAGAAAGAAAGAAAGAAAGAAAGGAAGGAAGGAAGGAAGGAAGGAAGGAAGGAAGGAAGGAAGGAAGGAAGGAAGGAAGGAAGGAAGGAAGAAGAATGGCACAGGGTAAAGGAGTGCTGAGGGTGTGGGAGGGAGTGAGAAAAAGAAAGGTTGGTGATAAGAGAAATCACTCCGATTTCTATAGCACTATAAGGTTTACAAAGCACTTTTCTCATCATAATCCTTTTAGGAAAGTAGTGCAAGTGATATTATCCCTATTTGACAAAAGGGGAAGCTGTGGCCCAGTGACCTTGCCTACCCTAAGTTGTACAGTTAGTAAATGGTACAGACTCAGAGAATCTCAGAGCGGGCAGGTGATGGATATCACAGATCACCCCGGACAACCTATACTAATCTGTATTCAAATCCATGTCTTCTGACTTCAATCTGACTCTCTTTCCCCCATGCCAATCATCATAGTCAGTATTGGCACTACCTAAGGAGGGAAGCTACACAGAGGCAAATTCTGGTTCAATCCTGTAAAGGACTTAATCAGAATAGGCAGTATTATAGGGTAGTGAGCTCCCTGTCACTAAAGCTATTCAAGCAGAGGCTTGAACTGTTTCAAAAGCCTATTTGTACTGTCTCTCAAAGACAGAACATGGGAGTCCTCTCAGTTATCGAGTGAACAGGTGCTAGGCTTTGGCCAGGGCTTACATTGGAAAACCTTTCATGGGCTTCAATGGCAGAGCCCAAAAAGAAAAAATTCCCCAGATCTTTATGTCATAGGCAGGGGGATCACTGCACAAGCCATCACCCAGTACCTCTATTTCCAAGACATTCCTTCCCAGCTCCAGCAGCCTCAGCTTGGGAAGATGAAACTTGGCAAGCAGGAGTATCGATCAAAGTCACTCAGTGACGTAGGGAACAGCAGATAAGTAACTTTCCTCACCAACGCCGATGGGACCCTCTGCAGCTTCAAGTCTTAGAAAGAGTTATTGGGGAGCACTGGGAGGTCAAGTGATTTGTCTGAGACTGGAAGCTCAGTCAATCTGATTCACAGGTTAGTTCAGTATTGCCTCCCACTTTAAAGATCAGGAAACTGAGGTCCAGAAACACTAACTTGTCCTCAGCCAACACAGGTAACAGAACTGGTATTCAAATCCAGACCCTACGACTCCAAACCCAGTATTCTTTCTACTGCATCTAGTCCAGTTGTCCCCAAACATACATAGTCCTACTGGTCTAGTTTTCTGTAATCCTGTTTGGGGCCCGGGTAAAGTATAAGTCCATTACAGTGAATCCAATGTAGTATATGCTTACATAATCCAAAGATTATGAAAGATAAGGCTTTAGTTTTCCGGGTAAAAGTTAACCTTCTTAAAGCTGGGTGGGAAAAACCAGTGGTTTATGGGATTCTAAATTTAGAACTGGAAAGGGACCTTAGAGACCATTTAGTCCAATCCTCTCATTTTACAGGTCAAAGGTTTAGAGATATGTAGCTGGTAAGAGTCAGAGGTAGAATTTGAATTCAGGTCTTCCTGACTCCAAGTCCAGCATTCTATCATCAGCAGAATCCTGATATCACTTTTGTTTACTACAGGCTGTCCCATGTGCCTGAAAGGTACTTCTTCCTCATCTTGGCTTCTTTTTTTTAAATTTTTAAATTTTTTATTTTTAGGCAATTGGAGTTAAGTGACTTGCCCAGGGTCACACAGCTAGTAAGTGTCAAGTGTTTGGTCTGAGGCCAGATTTGAACTCAGGTCCTCCTGACTTCAGGGCTGGGGCTCTATCCACTGCACCACCTAGCTGCCCCTTGGCTTCTTTTCAAAAACCTAAACTCAATGACCACCTATTACAAGAGAACTTTCCAAAAGCCTTCAGCTGCTGCTTTCTTGTATACTCTTCCCACCCCTTTCCCTTGTATTTACTTGCATATATTTGTGCTTACATATATGTGAGAATATTTTTCCCTCAGAAAGAAAGCTCCTTGAAGGCAGGGACTGTTTTGTTTTTTGACTTTGTATTACTAGAACTAAGCATAGTGTCTGGCATAGAGTAGGTGGGGGCAGCTAGGTGGTGTAGTGGATAGAGCAGAGGCAGGAATATTCATCTTCCTGAGTTCAAATCTGGCCTCAGACACTAAGGGTGTGACCCTGGACAAATCACTTAACCCTGTTTACCTCAGTTCCTCATCTGTAAAATGAGCTGGAGGAGGAAATGGCAAACCACTCCAGTGTCTTTGCCAAGAAAATCCCCCCAAAATGGGGTCATGATGAACTGGATATAACTTAAATGACTCAACAACAACAACAACAACATAGAGTAGATGCTTGATAAATGTTTGTTGATTGATTGCCCAAATTCATAAAGGTAGTAAGTGTAAGATTTAGAATTCAAACCCAGTTTCTCAGACTCAAAATTGAAAGAATTTAAAGAAGAATGAGAGGAAGCAATTAGACAGTGCTGAAAGGGTAGACCCTTTTATTTGGTATGCTTTGAAGTGTTTAAGAGAAGGCCCCAAAGGGGAGGTCTGAATGGTTTCACTCTAGTACCCTCCTTCCCTCTAGATGAATAGGAGTTAAGGACAAAAAAGGAAGATTACCAGGCAACTCAATGAGCCCCTCACCGAGGGGCCAGGACTGATTTCTCCAAACAAGGAAGACTTCACCTCCCTCCTACTGGAACTGGGGACTAACAAATCCAAAGCACAGCAGAGCAAGGCTACAATTAGGGATATCACCAGTTCAGTGGTCAGGGCAGCTCCTGGGGTCATGGCCACTCCTGAAAGATGGGAGTTGAGTGGAATCCTGGAAGCTCATGAATCAGAATCGATCAGGCATTTTATAGGGGTAGGAAGAGTCCCATTTAGGCAGGTGTGAATGGTTTTCAAAGTCCAGGATCATAGGCAGACAGGCACCAATCAGCTAGAAGCTTCTATATATAAATACATGGGGGATAGGGTCCAGAAAAGGAGCCAGGCAGAAAGGAATAAGGAAAGATGTGGTAGGAGGAGAGAACTTGATTAGGTAATTGGTAGTTTGTTATACAGAGGAAGACAAAAATAGAAGAACCAGAGGATTTGAGGAGTACATAAACCTAGAGCAACTATTTTCAAAAGATTTCCCCTGGGGCAGGAGGAGCAGGAGACAGCTGCTCCTTAATTCCTGGACTTGGTCCTTTCCGGTTGTGTTTCATGCATTTGTTCATTCATTCAACCATTCATTCAGCATTCTGTTAAAAACATAGAACATTGGAGCTTGAAGGTACCTCAAGCTCATTATTTTCAAGGGGAACAAACGGAAAGACACAGACAGGAAGCACTTTTTTCCCTGAGGCAACACAATTAGTAAGAGCTAGAGTGCACTCCAACTTCAACCTTCTGACTCCAAACTCAATGCTCTTTCCATGACATCAAACTCTGGATTTCTTGGGCTCCTCCTCTATACAGACCTGTGCTGCTGGGTGCAGGGAGCTCTAAAGGATAAAACGAAGTACCTGTCCTCATGGGGCTGACAGTGTATCTGGCAGGGGACCTTTGTACATCCTTTCATAGCATCACTTGGGGAAACCAGAATGTTTTCTGTGGTCCTCAGTTGGGATCAGATATTCAGCCTTGAGTAGAAAAGTCTTGTACAGGGGTGGGAGTGAGGCTAAGAGCTACCTTCAGGTATCTGATGAACTGTTCAGTTCTGTCAGGTTCCAGAGGACAGACTGAGAAGTGACAGGTAGAGGGTGCAGAGAGAAAGATTGTGACTCAATGTAAGGAAACACTTCCCAACAATTAGAGAAAGTCAAAAGTGGATTGGGCTACCGTGGGAGGTGATCAGTTCCCCATCACAGAATAAGCTAGATGTCTATGAGATTCCTGTCTGGGTATAAGCTTGACTAGAGAATTGCAAGACTCCTTTCATCTCTGAGAGTCTAGAATTCTTAGTATCATTGGTTTAGAACTGGAAAGGACCCTAGAAGCCATGTAGTCCCACCCCCTCATTTTACAGATGAGCACCCTGAAGCCCAGAGAACTTAAGTGATTTGCTTGAGGTCAGGTAGATATTAAGGGGCACAGCTAGAATTTGAACTTAGGTCTTTGGGTTCCAGATCCAGTCCATTTTGCACTGTGTGTTTTGATGGCATTTAAGGCTCTAGAACAGGAGGTAGCTAAGCTGGTGATAAATTTCAGGAGGTCTGTAAAGTTGTATGGGAAAAAATTATATTTTTATTTTTACCAACCTTTGGTTTCCTTTTTAATACAATGTATTTTATTTAATTAATTTAAAAACAATATTCTGACTTGTGTGGACTGATGCTGAGTGAAGTGAGCAGAACCAGGAGAACGTTCCACACAGTAACAGTCATGTCATGTGATGACTAATTTTGATAGATTTAGCTCTTCTCAGCAATGCAAGGATCTAAAACATCTCCAAAAGTCTCATGATGGAAAATGCTATCCACATCCAGAGAAAGAACTATGGAATTTAAATGCAGATTGAAGCATACTATTTGCTCTTTTTTTCTTCTGTTTTGTTTTGTTTCTTCTTTCTTATGGTTCCTCCTATTAGGTTCTAATTCTTCTTTACAACATGACTAATGTGAAAATATATTTAATAGGAATGTATATATAGAGCCTATATCAGATTGTATTCTGGAGTCAGGGAGGGAGGGGGAGAAAATTTAAAACTCAAAATCTTATGGAAGTGATTGTTGACAACTAAAAACAAATTAATTAATTAAAAAAAACATTCTGAGATGAGTTCCATGGCCATGACCAGATTGCCAAAGTGACCCATGCTACAAAAAAGGTAAAGAAAGAACCCCTGATCTAGGAAGCAACTCAAGGTTAAAATTGAGGCCTTGTCCTAGGAAACAGGACCCTTGTTGACTTAAGGTGCTCAGCCCTCTGGGCCCCACTCTTTCCTCTGCGGATTCACAAAGACATTCAATCCTATTGTTCTTAACATGAATTTTCGAAACTCTGTGTTAGTCTTTGTTGGGAAAACATCATTTCCCTCAACACCAGATGAAATCCAATCCCATGTAACCACCCTCAGGATGACATGGGCCTATAGGCTCTCTCCCCTCACAGTCAGCCCCACAACAAGGAGGACATTGTTCTGCTCTGATTCTGGTGCCAGGAGCTAAGGTGAGAAAAGGACAGCCCCAGAGTCATAGGATTATGATTTGCCTGTGCCGAAGGATCCATAGAGGTTAGCTAGGTCAAGGCCTTCCATTTACAAATGAAGAAATTGAAGCCCAGGATGGGGAAGATGCCTGTCCAATATCACACAACAATTTAGGGGCAGAACCTAAGTCTCTAGAGTCAATTTCTCTCAGGCAGAGGAACTTTGTAGCTTGAGAAAATTTAAATACAGATCCCATTGCTTGGTATGATTTAGCACAGGTCAGGTATGGGATGTCTTGGAAGAGAATCCCGGCTCTTTCATTTTCTAGCTTTGTGTGTGTGTGTGTGTGTGTGTGTGTGTGTGTGTGTGTGTGTATTTGCTAGTGTGTGACCCTTCCCGCTTTCTGGGCCTCAATTTTCTCATCTGCAAAATAGCTAGTAACGCTTGCATTCCCCTTTTCACAGATTTGTTGGGACATTGCTCTGTAAACCTTAAATCACTATATATATATATGTTTTTTTTTTTGGTGAGGCAATTGGGTCTGAGTGACTTGCCCAGAGTCACACAGCTAGTGAGCATTATGTGTCTGAGGCCAGATTTGAACTCAGGTCCTCCTGACTCCAGGGCCAGTACTCTGTTCACTGCATCACTTAGCTGTCCCAATCACTGTATAAATTTGATGTATTACTATAAAGTTCATAGAAACAAAGCAAGAAGGAACCTTGGACACCCCTGGGTACCACAACCCCCTCATTTTACAAATTAGGAAACTGATCCCAGAGAATTTAAGTGATTTTTCAAAGGTCACAAAAGTAGTAAATGACAGAAATGTTTTTTTTCCTGCAATTGACCCCAGAGCTCTTTCCACTACACCACATGTACCCCATTATAGACTTCTTACTTCTATCAGAAAAGATGGGTAGAGGAGGCCAGGCATGCACATAGACTCCATCCCTGTATTAACCCATTAGATTCCCATAGAAAAAGCTTTGTGCTTTGGCCATGGATTGCTCCCCCAGATCCCAGATTATTTTCTTGTAATAAAAGTTATAAATCACAAAGTCAGAGGGTCAAGACAATGTGATGCCTCCTGTGTACGTGGTCCTGTGCTGCTGGTTGTGTGCATAGGGGAGGAGGTACATAAAGGAGGATAAGATGCAGTCCCTGCCCCCATGGGATGACAGCATGTCAGGTGGGGGAACCTTTGTGCATCTTTCATAGCATCACTTGGTCCTCAATTCTCCATGTTCTCTTTGATCCCCAATTAGGATTGGATATTTAGCTTGGAGAACACTAGGAGTGGGGGTGGGAGAAGGAGGAGGATGGGGGCAGCCTTGAAGTATTTGATGAACTGTCAGGTTCTGTTTGGCCCTAAAGAGTTAATAATCTACTTTTCTGGGGAAATAGCTTAAAGCCAGGCCTTTGCATGGCTAGCAGAGCCATTTTTGGAGAATGCTATACTAACAATATCAAAAAATAGTGATGAGACACATAAAACAATAGGAAGAGTAAACCTTGCTCTCTTCTCCTTTCCACCATTGTTACTGAGCTTAACACAGTGCCTGGCACGTAGTAGGTACTTAGGAGATGTTTATTGATTGGTTGGTTAGCTGAGCTGCGTGTTACCAGAAAAAGATGTCTTTAATTGTTAGATAGATACCTGTGGACAGTCAAATACAGTTTTGTTTGTTTGCTTTTCTCAGTCAGCATAAAAATGGATGGAAAAAAGTAGACAGGCCTACCTTCTTCCTTCCACAGATTCAATGCCAGAATGGTAAAGCAATGTACTGTGGTAGAAAGACTAATGCATTTCACAGCAGGATATGAGTTCAAGAGTAGTCTCCATAAAGTACCTTTACCATTTTGCTTCCAATGCATGAAGTCAACAAGCATTAATTGAGTGTCCAGTATGTTTCCGGGACTGTGCTAAGTCCTGGGGATACAGAGACAGAAAAGCAGTCCCTTTCCTCAAGGAGCCTCCATTCTAATGGGAGAAGACAACATATAAAAGGAAAGAAAAAAGTGAGAGTGGGGAATAGGAGGAGTGTACCCTAAAGGGCAATGAAGGAGTGAATATGACTGATGGAGGTACTTTCTTTAAAATGTAAGTTGGCCAATCAAAGGATTCAGTCCTAGGAGCAGAGGGATCTTCTGGAGTGAGAAGGCTAGGTAGTCTCTTCAAGGCACTTCTCCCACATTTGTTATCATGCCTTGGCATTAGCCATGCTCATTTAGACAGTTATGGCATAGTTCTGGAAAGCTGGATGTAATATATACCCTTAGACCTCTAACTATGGCAGGGTTACCAATTTTTTTGCCCTCAGTGCTAAAAAATCAATTCCCCCACAGGTATAGAGGGAGCAGAGAGGTATACACACGTAAGAACATGGCAATAGGGTAGGGTAACCGGAACACCAACACTAGTTCCCCACACTCAGGGACCTCTTTCTTTCCTTGTACTTAATCCCTGGCTTAATTACTAATACCTGTCTACTTTGGCAAATAGGACTTACTCACACTTTCACTAAGGTCCAGGAAGTGGTAGATGGGCATCTCCTTTTTTTTCATAGATCTGATAATTATCCTCCAATTCAGGTCAAGGATGGATAAGGAGTATAGAAGTGAGAATGATGGATAGCTCCTGAATCATAGTGCTGGAGGATCATGGCATGCCTGTGCCAAAGGATCCATAGAGGATGCTAGCTAGATCAGGTCCCTTCATTGATAAATGAAGAAACTGAGGCCCAGAATGAGGAAAAAACCTGTCCAGTATCTCACAGCAATTTGGTGGCAGAATTCTGTGCTTGAATGATGTGTCTGAGCCCAAGGTAAGGAAAAGCATGGGGTTGCCCCAATATGAAGTAGAATCCTTGAAATGAGGACCTGGCCATCCATCCTGGCCTTTACAAGGAGGCCCTTAGGACCTCCCTCCTCAGAGAAAGAAAGGCTTGGACAGGGGACCTGGCATATGAGGACCTACAGAGCAATGGGTCTTCATGTCAGCAGGGATGACACGGGCTCTCGCCCTAGCCACTGCAGAGAACAGTTGGGGAAGCCATTTGATTAGGATAAAGGCATGGCAAGAGTCCAATCCCTTCTTCTCATTGTCTGGGTCTCCCCTAAGAGCTGCAGGAGGCAGTCGTTAGGAGCCACATATGGACACAGGAGTGGGGTGAGGGTGGTGTCATGCGGGGGTCTATGCCCTTTCACTTTGGCCAGATATGGCCTGGTAATGAAGTACTCCCTGCTGCTACCCACAACTACGCCCTCCCCTCCCCCATCCATGGTGCTATGAAGACCGTGTGGGCACACACTCACCTGGCCCCGGATCAGGAATGCTACCGTAATCTCCAAATTGAACTGTCTTTGTGCTTCAGCAAAGATCTTGACCCTTTGCCACTTCTCCTCCCCTCTGCCTAGGCCAGGTCTCACTCACCATTAGCAGGAAGAAAGAGAGATAAGTATCTGGCGTGTTGCCTCTTTGCCAACATGGCAGCGGGGGGTGGAAGGGAGAGGCAGGTGGATATGTCAAGTGTCTCAAATCTCTACCTCATCTCCCCCCACCTACCCACACCCACACATACACACTTGGGGCCTCTGGACTGGCTAGACTTTGCTTAACTACTTAACAACGACGATGATGATTAGTTAATCTTGGAAGCTATCTGATGGTCCCCTGGGGTAAGCTTCTTCCCCATCCTGCATGGCAAGGGGTGCTCTGTGCCTCTTTAACTGAAGACACCTTCTGTACCTCTTGCCTAGGGACAAAAATTCCTAGTTTTAGCTCTGTGTGTTTTCCTTTCAAAAAGACCTATAAACATGCTTTTGTGGGTATGCAGTGCATATCCATGGAAGAAAGAAATCACAGAAATTCAAGTGTGAAAAAGAAGGACAGGGGGAAATGGGCTATAATAGCATCTATATAGCACTTTTAATGTATGCGTGTATATGTGTGTGTGTATACACATATAATCTCAGAAAGAAAAGATAAACATCTTTAAAAATAAAGATCTTCCTGTTTTTCTATACTGAATTGGGTTGTTTTTTTGGGGGGGTTTTTTTGGTGAGGCAATTGGGGTTAAGTGACTTGCCTAGAGTCACACAGCTAGTAAGTTTCAAGTGTTGAGGCCAGATTTGAACTCAGGTCCTTCTGACTCCAAGGCCGGAGCTCTATCTACTGCACCACCTAACTGCCTCCATCGAATTAGGTTTTTGATGAAAAATGTTAGGTTGAAAGAACAGTTGGCTGGTTGGGGCCCAATCAGAGACCCTGAATGTCTCAATCAGTCCCAGAAGCCTGAATGTCAGAGATGGCCTTAGGACAAAGATTACAAACTATTCGAGCTAGGAGGGTCTGAGAACACCAACCTAGAATACCACCTTTAGAAGGAACCTTAGAGAATATCTAGTTCAGTGCCTTCATCTTTATCAAGACTCAGGATGATTAGGTAATTTGCTCAAGGTCACACAGTTAGTGGAAGAGTGAGGACAGGCACCCGAGCCTCATGGGACTGTTAATTCAGTGCTCAGGCTGTGCCAACATCAACAACCTGTTATTTTCATTCAGAGATCACCCCAGCACCAGCAGCCAAGACAGAGTCAACAGAGCTGGGAGAGAATAAGTTGGGTGTGCTGATCCAGACCCCAGACCCACCCTTCTGCCTGGGGGGAGTTAAACAATGCTACCAGTGCAGGAACAAACATGTTTATTGATAAGTTATAACATCTACAGACTAGAAAGTTCTTGTGTTCTCCCACTCTCAGCTCCCCTGAAGTCTGATTTAGGAGCAAACTTGGTGATCTCTCCTTCTGCCATCATCTCCGTTTCCTCTGACTTCCTTTTATAGATGGATCAGCTGAGCCAAGAGTGGCAGATATTCTAGAATTAGGATGGCATGATCCAGAGTGCACCCTAGAAAAGGACAAATCAAACCAGCGGCCTGGATGAGAAGACTATGTCTAGCACATACAGCAGAGATCTATGAATTTATCGGTGGAAGTATTCATTCCACCTGTATGAATCACAATCTTCTATGCCCTGGCAGATTGTCATTAAGAATCACTATGGCTAAAAAACAAGTAATACCCCAGTGACCAGCCTTGTGGCCTGTCACTGAACCATCTAGGCTCATTCTCAAATGGCAGACAGCCTCTCACCCAGCCTGTAGCTACTCTTTTGTACTTCAGTAGGCCCAAAGATTAAGAAATAGATGGGATCTTAGAAATAATCTAGTCCAATTATCTAATCTTATAAATGAGGAAACTGAGGTCAAGTGACTTGTCCAAGTTCCACACAGTTATTTTACTAAGTGGCAAAGTATGGATTCAAACCCTCTAACACCAAGTCCAGAATTCTTTCTATTGTGCCATGCTACCTGCCTGAAAACTTCGTTGTTACTGGATACAACTCCTCTGATAATACTGTCTGAAGGATATGAATTCTCCTGAGCTGGAAAGATTATTTGAACTGCAGGCTGAGGGTTAAGAGCCTTCCTCAGAGGTAAATAATGCTGCTAAGAACAGAGCAGGATCAGCTGACTGAGACCTGATGGACAGTCAGATCGACAGTGGCCGGGTCTCTATGGCCATGGCAAAGACAGAAATTTGAGGCTATGTCATTGCTTTGATTTCCCCCTGAGTTGCCTGATCAGCTGAAGCTTACACTTGTGTCTGAATTGTTGTGGCCAAGTTCGGTGTTTTGTGATGTATTGGTGTTGGTGGAGGTGATGGGGTTGTTGTTGGTGGCGGCGGTGGTGGTGGTGGGGTGTGTGTGTGTGTGTGTGTGTGTGTGTGTGTGTGTGTGTTTATTAAATGGCCTAAATATATCCAGACATACGGCTTTCTCACGTGAGGCAGCATATGGTTCAATGGAAAGATGATGGGACAGCAGCCATGCTGCTTTTGGACTCTTTGGATCTCTCCATCATGCCCTCCTTCCTCAGGAAACCTATCATTGGGAAATCTCATTATCCTATGAGACTGAGTCTGCTTGGTTCTCACATCTCATCAATATGTTCCTCTAATTGACCCTCTGATTGGAGGGCAGGGCCTTGAGCATCAGGATGGGACTCAGCATAGCTTTCCTCCACATTTCCCATCAGTTACACTGACTTTTGAACTTCACTGGAACTCTTCACCATGTCCCTGTACTTGATTCCTTCTCCACCATTCTCCTTAAGGCTACATCCCTGCTTTTCAGCTTCCTTTTGTGTATTATCTAGAGGCAGCTAGTGGCACGGTGCATAGAATGTCAGACCTGGAGTCAGGAAGATCTGACTTCAAATCCAGCCTCATACAGTTACTAACTGCATAACCCTGAACAAGTCAGTTAACTTCAGTTTACCTCGGTTTCCTTGTCTTTAAAGTGGGAATAATAGCATCTACCTCCCAAGGTTACTGTGGGGATCAAATGAAATAAATAATTGTAAAACACTTAGCATAATGCCTGGCACATAGTAGGTGCTACCTAAATTCATTATTATTATTATTATTATTATCTTCCCCCATTAGATTGTAAGCTCATTGAGGGCAGGAACTGTCATTGCTTTTATTTGTATCTGCATTTCCTACACTTACCAGAGTGTCTGGTTCATAATAGGTGTTTAATAAATGTTTATTGATTGATTGATTTGATTTGGGAATCCAGAGCATGAAATTCTAGTCTCAGTTCGATTTGCTATGTGACTTTGGGTAAGTGGCTTTCCTTCTCTGTGCCTCCAAGATCAATATTCTTTCCCCTTCACTAGACGGCCTCACTAAAACAGCAGTATCAAGGACCACCAGAATGTCTTACTCACCTGGATAGGAATCACTTTCATTTCATCATATCCAAAGTTCTTAAAGGTAGACAAGAAAATTCCATTTCGCAATAAACCTTAAGCAAAGCACATGTGTTTGAGCAGGAGAAGAGGGCCATCCCCAGGAATCCACCATTTGCACTTTAGGAATCTTGGCTTCTTAGGACAGGCCCTGAAAGTTCCACAGTGGAGGTATCCTCACTCCCACCAACGTGGGCCTGCCTGATACCCTCCTTTCCCAGCTTCCTAGGACCCTTCTCTCCCTATTCATGCCTTTGAGCAGCTCATGAGAAAGGTACCACCTTTTGACATCTTTCTTCTGTTTCAAGCCCCTTGCCGACTCCCCGTGCCTACAGGATAAAATCTTCTACCTTTGCTTGATCTGTTCCCTGTGGAATTTCCTTTCTTTCCCTTGTCCACTGTGGGATTCCTACCCCTCCTTTAAAACCCAACTCAAATGCATATTCTCTAGGCAGGTCTCTGATCTCTCCTTTCCCCTTTACCATTTCATAAAATATATTCTTCCTTAAATGTCACTTAGCATCTTATTTGACTCTCTAATGCACTTACATAATAAGTGTTGCATATTGTAGCTATCTAGCTTTGTATTTTATTCCATGCTAAACTATGAGTTCTACAAGGAGAGGAATTATATCTTAATGCTATTTATCTGCCTTAACACGTAGGACAAGGACCTTTGTACAATATGCACTTAAAAAGTATTGATTGGCATGTGAGGCCCTTCAAAATCTGGTACAATCTCCCTCCATCAATTTATTTCCAATCTTAGGTCCCAATTATTTGACCTACAACCATTACACATACATTCTCTCGCCTCCTGGCCATTGCTCAAGATGTTCCTCTCCCACTGCTCCTGCTTTCTCTCTAACTCTACCTATCCTTCAAGGTCCAGCTAACATTTTGCCTCCTGCAGGAAGCCTTCTCTGACTACCCTGGCCATGACAGGCTCAACCTCCTCTAACCATCTTGAGTAGCTATGCTTACCGTTCTGGTTTGGCAACAACACAGCGAGTAAGATTTCATTTATCACGTTCTCCATAAGTTCAGGCTGCAACAAAGAAAAATGAAGGCTTACACTCTTGCCCATGCAGTGATTCTTCTCCATAGCCCTGTAGGCTTCAGATAGACCCAGAGGAAACAAGTGAGAGAGAATATGTATGAGGGATTTGATGGGGTGGGCAGGAGGGGAGAGTGAATGATTCAATGAAGCTTATCCCTACTGCTACCTACCCTACCTCAGGTGCTGCCCCTTCCACAAAGGCTCTGATCCCTCCCTTCCTCCTCAGTTTTCTCATAGCCTTTGGACTGGCCTGTCTTTTGTCCTCATCACACTCTACCTTGTAAATGCTTATTTGTACACACATAGTATAGACTATAGGCTCCTTAAATGGCAGAGGCCGTGCCATTTAGTATGTTTGTGCAGCCCAGTACCAACCACATAGTCCTAAACATAGTAGACACTTAAATGTTCGTTGGATTGAATTGAAGTCATGACCTTGGTCTTGTGAATCATAGACTGTCAGAGTATGCAGGGTCCTTAAAGATCTATCATATAAGTGAATTAGAGGTTCAAATAAGGTTCTAAGTGACATTTGAGGGAGAATATAGAGATCTAGAGGTCTAAGTGTCTTATTTTAGCAATGGGGACACTATGACCCAGAGAGGAATGCTCCCAACTTCACTGAGGCCAAATCTCCATGAACAATGTGAGCCAGCTTGATGAGGATAGGAAAAGCCCTGCCTGGAAGAGTTGTAGGTTCAAATCCCAACATTTGGACAGACTGATCTGGGTATAGTGTCCTTAGACAAGTAGCTTTCTTTATCTGGGGCTCAGGTTTTCCCTATCTTAACTTCCCCTCCCCACCCCATGACCTAGATAAAAGCTCCTTTGGCATAAAGCTTCCCACGTCAAGTTAAGAAGTCACCACAGTTAAGAAGTCACCATAATTTGACCTGAGAAGTCCAGGACCTGGAATTGGCTTAAAAAGACTTAATTAAATGACCTCTAAGACACTGTCCAGATTCAATGGTCCATGCTTTTCACTCTAAGTAGAGAATATAGACAATGGTTTACATAAGTCAGACCTAAAACCCCATCCAAGAAGAAGTACTTTTGTTTGTTCATGTTCACAACATTTGGACAATGGTCAGCACTCAGGACTTGGGGTGGAATGGAATTGATCCAGATGCATGGTCCCCAGAACCTGAAGCGCCTGGGCCATGATGTTGTCTGGAAAAAGCTGGTCTTAAACAATCATTGAGACTTCTGTGTTTTTCTTGAATGAGTCCATTTTTAGGGAAAAGGTATTTTGTCCCACTGTGACTCCAGCCCAGGCTCTCACTCTAGTCTCTGATGGGGGCTGGAACTAACACTGACCAAATCAAAGACTTACACTGAACAAGCCTGTTCCCGAGTTCATCAGATGGATATGTTCAGAGCTGTAACAGAAGAGCCAATGTCAGGATAATCTCTGAGGACGGGAACTATGACTTATTTAAATTTCCAATGTCCCTCAATACCTGATACAGTGATTTACAGAGAGAAGGTATTTAATAAAGTTTTGTTGGATGAATAAATGAATGAGAGAAGTTTTATGTTTTTACCTGATTCCTTTGAGGTTGAGAAAGAGTCTGCTCCCTTCAATGTAGAACTGACCTTCAGAGCTGGCTTCCTGTAAAAAAAAGTCATCACGATTTGACTTGAAAAGTTGGAGACCTTGAGTGAAAGCAACTTTTTAAAAATAGGAGATTAAAGGGCAGCTAGGTGGCATAGTGGATAGAGCCCTGGAATCAGGAGGACCTGAGTTTAAATCCGGCCTCAGACGCTTGACACTCACTAGCTGTGTGACCCTGGGCAAGTCACTTAACCCCATTGCCTAGCCAAAAAACAACAACAAAAACAAACAAATAAAAATAGGAGCTTAAGGGGCTAAGGAGGCAGGGGGATAGCCTCCATAGGAGACTAAGGCAAAGGTCGAAAGTTCAAGTACCACATCAAGAAGTCAGCTCCTATCCTGTCTTCAGATGAATTAATGGTCATAGAGGCATTTTGGAGAGTGGCAAAAAAGAAGGAATCTTAGATTTAGAGTCAGAGATCCTGAGTTTGAATTCTTACTCTTCTACTTACTGCTTATGTGACCCTGAGCAAGTCACTTTACCTCTCTCAATTTCCTCATCTGTCAAATTACAGGAGTGGACTAGTCAACCTGTAATATCTCTCTTCAAGCTCCACCAGTCAATGCTCCAATGTCCTTCACATCTCTGCTTACCTGAGCAATACTGGAAGTCACCTAGCTTCCCTGAGCCTCAGCTTCCTTATCTATAAATGACAGGGTTGAGCTAGATGATTTCTAACTTTTCTTTCTAATTCTAACTCTATGATTCTATGTTATAAATGTTCCCTCTTGCTTTGACATTCCCTGTTCTCTGTTCTAAGGTCCCTCTCAAAATTGATGTGCAAGGAACCATGAAAAACTTTGACAACTTTGCCGATGGGCTCTGAGATGATCAAGACTGTTGGCCATACTACTTACAATGCCCAAAGTGAAAAGAGGCTGGGCGGCTTGGTTGGTAGCGAACACCTCAAATACAATCAGCTGGGCTATACTGGCACTGCCAGCTTTCAGGATGATATCTGGAGGTTCCTGGGTGAGGATCTTCACAATCTGGGTCGGTTCCAACTGTACGGAAGCCTATAACGATAACAACTCATGCACATCTAGACTCACAGTATCTACAGCCTTTCTTCACAACAACCTGGTGAGGTATGCAGCATGTGGATTTATTATCCCCCTTTGAGAGATGAGTCTATTAGGGCCCAGAGGAAAAATGACTTAATTTTCCTTAAAATCCTCTCAATGGATACTCATAGCCACTCTGTGAGGAATGCAGGACAAGGGTATGATTATTTCCATTTTGCAAGTGTGGAAAGTGAGACTCAGAGTAGGGTTCCATAAGGATGACTCTATACCCTAGAGATGGGTAGCTCCAGGAACCTGGATCACTGGAAGCAAACCTGGTAGCATCATTTTCAGAGGGGAGCGTACGGGCTTAGGACACAAGGAACAGGAGGATAAATTGTGGGATAGTACATGGAGAGGACTTGGAAGATGGGGAAAGTGAGAATATGTTGGAGAATATGTTATTTTCTCTACTGGTTTGGGGACTATAACTAACTTCTGATTTTTTACATAAAGGTACAGGAGGAGGAGCCATGGATACTCCCTCTACCTCCCCTCGCCCCAGCAGACAATCCAAAAACCATTTCCAAAGGGAAAACTTAATTAACTGCTGCTCTCCCATCTGAAAGCCCCCACTGAGTGCATTTGTCCTACTTGCTTTGGTTTCCAGAAGAGGAAAAAAATGAAAAAAAAAAAAACAAATAAAAATCAAGCTGATCTACGATGGAAAGAGCACTTGGTTTAGAATGGAAGGAAATGAGTTTGAATTTCAGCTCTCCAACTGTGACCCTGGACAAGTCATTTCCCCTCTCTGGGCCTCAGTTTCCTTATCTGTAAAATGAAAGAGTTGGACTAAAGTATCTCTACCATCTCTTCTAATTCTGGTAGTCTGTGTTCTAAGAGTTTTTTCCAGGATTAAACCCTCTGCTCCTAGTTAAAAAACAAAAACAGCTCAAGAAAGGTTGGGTTTATTTTGAATTCTCTCCCCTTTTCCATCTGTAGTTTCAGCCTAGATGGAAAGATTTGTGCTCACAAAGATGGTCCTAGGAGCCTCCAATAGGAAACAAACATTTCTATATCATTCTTCAACTTCAGAGTATATGGAGAAAAAGGGGACTCCAAATACCTTTTTCACTACAGAAAACTCTCCCTATGGCAGCTGAATCCCCTAAATCACCCTGTTCTGCCAGAGACCCTTTTCCTCCCATTATTAATGGAGATTGGACTTGAATTGCTTCCATACATCCCAGTTAGGTTGAAGGCCTCTGGAATTACAATTACGCAGATGACAAGTCACTACTTTGCATTGTTTTGGAAGGGAGGCTAATAACTGCATTTAAATTAAACTTCCTTCTTCTCTAGTTCATTCGTTCCTGCCTAGAATTTTTCCCTCAGATCCCCAACCCATTATCTATACAATACCCATCATTATGATAGAGGAAAAAGAACCTTGGATTTGGAATCAGGTGGCCTGGGCTTGCATCCTGGATTGCTCCACCATTTTAGTGTGAGCTCTTTATAAACCTTAAAGTGCTATACAAATGCTAGCCGTTATATGAACTTGGGTAAATCACTCCCCCTCCCCCACCAACGCACATTCTCTCTCTCTCTCTCTCTCTCTCTCTCTCTCCCTCTCTCTCTCTCTCACTCTTATCTAATCCTCAACTATAAAAGGTGGATAACACTTTATCTGTACTACCTACTTCACAGGGCTACTATAAGGAAAATGTTTCCATTTTTGGAGCCAAGATCTGCTGTCCTTTGTCACTTCTACCAACCGCTCTGCTTCTAGCTCCACCCTCAGTACAAGCCTGCCCCTTTTTCTTCATGATAGCCCTTCAGAAATTGGACATTACTGACTGTCCTTGAAGTCTGTCCTAACTTCCTTCCTTTCCTTCTCCTACTTTAGCTAAACACCCCCAGTTTTTATAACTATTCCTCATGTAATTATGGCTCATCTATGTAATACCAGCCAGCACAGGTTAGTCTGATTCTTCTATCTATGAACCAATTTGTGTGTGTGTATGTGTGTGTATGTCTTCAGAAGCAATGGTCATCCCTCTGAAAGTTTTGGTGGACAGCAGTACTTCTGGAGAGGGAGGCAGAGCTGAGAAGATACTGAGCCCAGAGAATGGGGCCTTAAACATCCCATTAGAAGGATCTCTTACACAGGGACGGTTGATTGGACCCTGGCTCCTTGAGCTGATCCCATCGGGGAGCAATTGCAGACAGACAGACACTTTAATTAAGAGATGTGGAAAATAATACAAAGAATAGACTAACCTTTGTGTTAATTTTGTTGAGGATTGATTTTAGTTGACGAGCCAACTCAGGAAGCTAAGGATAAAAAGAGACCAAAGATTGTTAGAAGTTGAGTGATACCAGAAAACTGCTTTACTGATTGTGTGACCATAGGAGGTCCATACCCGTCTCTGGGCCTCAATTTTCTCATCTATAAAATGAGGGTGAGATTCTCTAAGGTGTCATCTAATACTCAGACTTACGGCAATAACGAATTAATGGATGAATTGGAATGGAATGGAAAATAGAGAAAGGAAAATCAATTTTTTCAGTTACAAGGAGATCAAGGAGATAGTATTCTGGACAGTTCCTCATTCTTGGAGCTAGAAATAGCTCACAGGAGAAGAGTTAGAAGGCAACTCAAAGGCTGTATGGTTCAAACCATATACGAACATGAATATTCTCCAGGGCATACTCGTCCTTGCTGCTTACTCATAACAGCAATCCAAGGTGCAATTGTGAAGTCCTGGTGCCTACTTTGTATCCCACCAGTCAGGCAGTGGACAAGCATTTATTAAACATTTACTAGATGTAGGGCATTGTGCTAAGCTCCAAGAAGAGAAAAAAAGGTCAAATAACAGTCCTTGCTCCCAAGGAGCTCACACTATATGATGAGGGAGATAACATGGATATAAGTAGGTAGAATAAATAGCAGGAAATCTCAGAGGAGAAGGAACTCGAGCTGGGAGGACTGGGAAAACTTCTTGCAGAATATAGGATTTGAGTTAATTCTTGAAGGAAACTGGGGACATGAGGAGGCAGCACTTATGAGGGAGACCATTCTAAGCATGGGGGACAGCCGGTGCCAAAAGCACAGATACAGGAATGGAGGGTCCTGTGTGAAGATTAGCACTTAGGCCAGTGTAGTTGAACCATGAAGTGTACAGAAAAGAGCCACATGCAAAAAAGAGTAATGTGTAAGAAGGAATAGTGACGTACAAGAGTAGAAAGAAAGGTAGGAAGCGACTTGGTCACAAAGAACTTTAAATGCCAAACAGAGAACTGGAGTTTATTGAGTAAGAGAGTTACATGGTTAGATCAACACTTTAGGAAAATCACACTGACAGATGAGGGGAGGATGGCCTGGAGTGGAGAGATATTTGAAATTTGATAGCAATTAGAAGATTATTGCAGTAATCTAGGCGTGAGGTGATGAGGGCTCTGTATACCAGGGTGGCAGCTGTGTGAACAAAGAAAAGGAAACTTATATGAGAAATGCTGGAAAGGTAGAAATGACAATAACATTAGCAATAAATGGGGAGTGAGAGTGAGGGGTTGACAATGATACTAAGGTTACGATCCTGGGTTTCTAGGGGAATGATAGTGCTCTAGATAGTAATAGACAAGTTTGGAAGAAAGGAAAGATTTGAAGGAAAGATAATAAGTTCTGCTGAGTCTGATATGTGACTGAGTATGGGACAGCTGGTTCAAGATGCCTAAAAGACAGCTGGTGATATAGGACATAATTCAGAAGAGAGATTAGAACTGGAGATATAGATATGTAATGTAGAGATAGAGATATAAATATGGATATAGATGTTCATATATGTATATATGTAATATATATACATATTTATAATCTGGGAATCATCTACCTTGAGATGAGCATTGAAGTCATGAATACTGAAGAGATCATCAAGTGATATAATATAGAAGGAAAAGAGAAGAGGACCCAGACAAACACGGAGGACAAACATGATTACCATATGTGATATGGATGAAGAATTAGCAGAAGAAACTGAGAAGGAATGTTCAGACAGGAGGAGTAACAAGAGAAGATGGTACTACAACAGCCTATAGGAGAGAATACATCCAGGAAGAGATCATCAATAGTGTCAAAGGCTGCAGAGAGATCAAGAAGGATGAAGAATGAGAAAAGGTCCTTAGATCTGGCAATCAAGAGATCATTGGTAACTTTGGAGAGAGTAGCTTCAATTGAACAACGAGGTCAGAAATGAGATTTCAGATGATTTAAAAGAAAATGAAAAAAGAGGAAGTGAAAGCAACAAGAATAGATAGCTTTCTCAAGGAATTTAGCTGAGAAAGGGAGGAGAGGTATAGGATTATGGCCTGCAAGGAAGGTAAAATCAAGGGAGGGTTATTAAAGGGTGGGAGAAACTTGGGTGTATTTGCAGGCACCAAGGAAGGAGCCCCTAGACAGAGGCTGACGATAAGAGGCAGAGTAGAGATGATAGTAGGGACAGTCTGCTGGAGAAGTTGAGAAAGGATGGGATTGATAATACACATACAGGGGTAAGGGGGCTTACCCCTCTATGTCTGGTTCAAACCATATATGAACATGAATAGCCTCCATGGCATACTCGTCCATACTGCTTACTCATACCACCAATTCAAGGCACAATTGTGAATAGGTGGCTCAATGGAAAGAACACAGGGCTTGGAACCAGGAAGACTCATTTTCATGAGTTCAAATCAGGATTCAGACAACTGAGTCTGGAGGGGTGGGGATGACATAACACATTTATAAATAAATCAACAGAAAACATAATATGGTAAATTCAAAGGACTACCAATGTTTGTGGAGGGAATAGTCTGATGACAGGAAGACCAGGAGAGGCTTCTTGTAGGAAGTGGCCCTTAAAGAGAGCTTTGAATGGAGCTAAGGATTCCAGGATGCTAAGGTGAGAGAGGTGGACCTCTGGCTACTGGGGACAGTCTTTGCAAAGGCATAGCAACAGGAAATGAAATGTAAGAGGAATAATGAATAATAAGACTGAAAAGGTAGATTGGAGCCAGACTGTAAAGGGTTTTAAATGTCAAGCAGAAGAGTTTGAATTTCATCCTAGAGGAAAGAAGGGACCACCGAACACTCTTGAGCAGGTGAGTGACATAACTGAGACTCTGCTTTCACTTTGATGATTGTGTGGGGGATGGATTGGAGAGGGAAGCCCGTGGAATCTGAAAGCCCAGTGAGGAGACTACCTCCAGGTGAGAGGTGATGAGGGTCTCCATTAGGGTAGCGTCCGTGTGGGTGGAGATTAGGTGAAAGGTGGATGAAATACTGTAGGAGATTTTCTCTTCCTCTCACAATGGAGGGAACTTTAGAAGGGGGTTGTCTTAAAAAAAAAGTCAGTTAGCTGTTGCAGTGGATAGAATGCTGGACCTGGAGTCAGGAAATCCTGAGTTCAAATCTGGTCTCAAGATACTTACTAGCCGTGTGACCTTGGGCAAGTCATTTAGTCTGTTTGCCTCAGTTTCTTCAAGTAGAATGTGGGGATAATAATAGCACCTATCTCCCAGGGTTGTTATGAGGATTAAATGAGATGATATTTGTAAAGAGCTTGGTAAGTGATTAATAAATGCTTGTTTTCTTCCTTTGGCCAGATGGAAAGTTGAGATGGATGCTCTTTTAAGTCTCTTCAAACTCTTCAACGCTCTGATTCCACCCACACATCGTAGGCAGCCCATCCACAAGGCTGGACTTCCTTACCACAGAGTCCAGAAGAACCGTTAGCTCCCTCGGGGGCAGCAGTACCCCAATGGCGGTGTTCACCACATCCTGTCTCACTATGAAACTGAACCCAAAGCCATCCAACCGGGGCACTGTCAGAGAGCTCTGGGAATCATTGAAGACCTTGATCAGCTTTCCTGCTGGGTCCTGAAACTTAGCCTGGGGAGATATATGGGAAAGAGGAAGCTGTGAGGATTCTATTTGTGCAGCCTTCTCAGTCTGAGCTCTGACTGCATCTCTGGGTAGGAGAACGTGGCTGACCTAGGGCTTTCTGCTCCCTTTGTTACCAGTCAGAAACCCACAAGTATGCTATGGGGGCAGCTTTAGCTACTAGGAGCCTCAGAGCCAAGCTCACACCCTAGTTGAAATGATGAGTTGATCAAGAGAGACCTTAGGCACTCAGGTATTTTTCTCCGCAAAATGAAAGGATTGGACTAGATGATCTATGATTCACTCCAGCTCAGGTATTCTCCATTCTAAGGGTTCTTCTAGCTTTGACAGCATATATTCTAGTTTTACGGGCTCACACAGTTCTAACATTCTATGATCTGCATTCTAAGGTCCTTTCCAACTCTGACAATATATGTTCTTTTTTTTCTTTAAGACAGAAAAAAAAAACCAAATTATTCAAGGGGGCCTGAATCTAGATAATCTCTAAAACTATCAAGAGATAATATGGCTTGATGTTCAGAGTGTGCCTTAAAGTCAGGAAGGCCTGGGTTCAAGTCTCATCTCTGATTCATTGGTAGTGTGACCTTGGAGAGGTCACAGCCTTCCAATGCTCTAGGAAACTCTAAGG
>NW_020954563.1:10849-12553 GCF_900497805.2 Vombatus ursinus | reverse complement strand
TCTATCTATCTATCTATCTATCTATCTATCTATCTATCTATCTATCTATCTATCTATTTCTAGTCCCCAGTGTAGAAATAGCCTAGAGGTTAGGGAAATGGAAACGTTAGAGTGAATGGTTAGCCCCAAGCTGGAATGGTACTGATCACACATTGCTTCCAAGAATAGTGAGCCTGAGGGGTGAGGGGACTTGTTCTGGAGAGCTCCAATACCTTTTTAGGACTTCAAAGGGAGCCAGAATCTAGAGGACTTCTCAGCTTTATTCAATATGCACATCAGCCCCCTCACCCTACCCAGGAAGACATATTGTCTCTTTAAAGACTTTTAAGGGCTAATCTATAAGTTCTGTCCTTGATGGGCTAAAATAAGCATATCAATGATTATAAATCGACAGCTATACTCACATTCAGATCTAGCTCAAAGTTGCTATCCACAATTGAAGATGACAGGACCTCAAAACCCAGGGAACTGGATCCAATTGGCACTGGTACTGCAAGAGGATAGCAGAATGTTTGCTAAAAATACACAGTATGCTATGTATAGAATATACTGGATAACAGTATGAAGTATTGGAAATAGACATAGGGTAAGGGGCTTTGGGAGGGCAGTGTCTCTAAGGCCCCTTAGAGTTCTGTCATTCTGTAGTTTAAGGTTCCTTTTAATTCTGACATTCTATTTTCTAAGGCCCCTTCCAGTTCCAACATTCTGTGTTCTCCTTCCATCTCTGACATTCTTTGACTTTATGGTTAAGATGTTTAAGGACTGCTGCTTTGAGATAAGAGCCTGATTAACTCTGTTAAGTCTGTTAATAGCTCTGCAAGACCACTGCAGGAACAGGGAAATGTGAAAGAAGGAAAGAAAGAGAGAGAAAAGCAAAATTATGGCATCCTGTCTTAAAGAGCTTAGAATGTAATAGGGAGAGATTGGACAAAAAGCCAGGCCCATTCCCCTGTCGTTGAATAGTCTCCACAGTCTCTCAAACTACCTTTCCAGCCTTATCTCTCTTTCCTGATATGAAGCTTCTGCTCAAAAGTGCCACCTCATTATACCACCTCAACCAATAGTTCCCTGCTGTTTAGTTATTTCAGTCATTTCATTCTCTTTGTGACCCCATTTGGGGTTTTCTTGGCAAAGATACAGAGTGGTTTGCCATTCCTTCTCCAGATCATTTTGCAGTTGAGGAAACTGAGGCGAATAGGGTTAAGTGACTCACTCAGGGTCACACAGCTAATAAATGTCTGAGGCCAGATTGAACTCAGGTTTTCTTAACTCCAGGCCTGGAGCTTTATCCACTGTGCTGCCTAACTGCTCTCAAGGGTTTCCAGCTACGTACTTTTTCTGCTCTGTTCCCTCATATATGGATGCCTTTCCTCCTTATCTCGAACTCATCCAAATCTAACCTAGCCTCCAGAATCTCAGCGAAGGTTCTAGCTTCTCTAGGAAATTTTCCTTCATCCCAGTCCAGGGGCCAACTAGATGCTTTCTAGAGTCCTTTCCAGATCTAAAATAGTATAGTTTCTCTTTGCCTGGACTCCTTCCTTTCTTTCTTCCTTCCTTCCCTCCTTACTTCCTTCTCTCTCTTGTCTCTTTCTTCCTTCCCTCTCTCCTTTTTCTTTCTTCTTTCCTTTCTTCCTTTTCTCTTTCTTCCTTCCTTCCTTCCTTTCTCTCTCTCTCTCTCTCTCTCTCTCTCTCTCTCTCTCTCTC
>NW_020954563.1:0-10839 GCF_900497805.2 Vombatus ursinus | reverse complement strand
TCTCTCTCTCTCTCTCTCTCTCTCTCTCTCTCTCTCTCTCTCCCCCTTTCTCTATCTCTTTCTCTTCTTTGTCTTCTGTCTCTGTCTCTCTCCTTTTGTCTATCTTTATCTCACTCTGTCTCTCTCTCCTTTGTCTGTCTCTGTTTTTGTTTCTCTCTGTCTCTCTCTCCCCCTTGTCTGTCTCTATCTATCTCTCTCTGTCTCACTGTCTCTCTCCTTTATCTGTTTGTCTCTATCTCTCTCTGCCTCTCCTTTGTCTGTCTGTCTCTGTTTCTCTCTGTCTCTGTGTCTGTCTCTGTCTATTTGTCTCTCTCATTGAAGGGTCAGGTCCACATAGCAGCTTAAAGAATGACATACCACCCCCATGTGGTCAGGATGAGAACGGTACCAAAGACCTTGGTTAAGTCTACAATCAACACATGAGAACAGTTGACCCTATGCTCCTACACATTTCCTTACTTCAGGAAGGCAGTTATATTTTGGTGATTCCTGTCCTCATCTAGCCTACCTTTCAGTCTCTCCCACACTGCCCAGTAATGGTAGCTCAGGATGCTCATTCGTAAAATAGTGATTATAATAAGTGCACCAATTATAAAAGTTTGATTGAGAAGAAAGTGTTTTGCAACTGTAAAAGTGCTAAAGAAATGTAATTTTTTTGTGAGGGGGAGAATATCCAGATCTCTGTGATTTAGTAGGTATAGGAATGCAGAATGGCAACTCGGATGTAATTCATAGCCTTAGAGTTTTGCTTGAGGAGTTAAGTGACTTGACCACAGCCTTGTAGTTTGTATGTGTCAGAGGCAAGACTTGAATCTAGGTTTTTCTAACCCTATGGTCCTACTTTATCCCGTATGGCAGGATGCATATCTCTACTGATGATGATGCTGGTGATGGTGATGATGGAAAATATAGTGGAAAGAATACTGGTGTGAGAGACAGAAGACCTGGATTCAAATCCTACCTCTGCCACTTTCTACCTATGTAATCACGAGTAAGTCAATTCCCCTCTCTGGGCCTTGGTTTCTTCTTCTGTTTTCTTTTCTTTTTCTTGTTTGCTTTTTGGTGAAGCAATCAGATTTAAGTGACTTGCCCAGGGTCACACAGCCAGTAAGTATCAAGTGTCTGAGGACAGATTGGATCTCAAGTCCTCCTGACTCCAAGGACAGAGCTCTATCCACTGTACCACCTAGCTGCCCTCGGTTTCCTCCTCTGTAAAATGAGGAGGATGACTCCTCATATCGCTTCTGGCTCTAGATGTATAAGCCCTAAGTGAAGCTAAATTCTATTGCCCTCTAAGTTCCACCCATTGCTTCTAGTTCTGCTCTCTGAGGTCAAGCAGAACAAGTCTGACCCCTCTGCCCTGTGATGTCAGAACCCTGTGGGAAGGGTGGGAAGAAGACCTTTCTCTCTGATTCCTATTAATTCTGCATAGGACAGATAGAATGAATGGAATGAGGGATCAACATTCAATCGAGTCTTCACGATTATCCCAGGGCTTTACGAAGTGTTCAGCTCTAGGTAGTTGACAATACTTTATACTTTTCCAACTTCCCTTGTTCTCTGCTTATTGAAATCCATCCTTTCCTTCAATGCTCTTGTCAGGTGCCTTCCCTAATTTCCTCTCTCCCTCCAGCTTTCAGTGATCCTTCCTTGAGTTTCTCACTGCATTTTGTCAGTATCTCTCCTTGGCACATACATTCCACTTCAGTATTTCATGAAATTTATTGGATTTCATTGGTATTGTGTCCTCCCTTCTCTGCTGACCCAGTCTCCAAACTTTACCTTTTTGTTAGACAGTCTTCATTCCACACAGAGCACTACAGGAAAACCATCAGAGTCTCATATCCAATTTTGTTGTATTTATCTGTGTCTATGTCTTACTGCCCTACTGAACTGGAAGGTCCTTGAAAGCAGGAACTGCATCTGAACCATTTTTGCTCCCAAATGCCCACGACAGGGCCCTGGACATGGCATGCATTTAATTTGTCAAATTGGATTCCCAGAAGATGGAATATTTCTTTCTCTTTCAACCTAATTATACTTCCTAGAAGCCTCCAGTCTTCTGTTTTCTCTAGAATTTCTCTGAAGCATTTCAGATGACCCCAGAACTTCCAAACCCTTGAGTTTCTAATACTACCCTGCCCTATGTTCATTTAGAATTGATTGCAGTATCTGAGTCTTTTCCACAACATTGCAAATTCTACAGTGGGAATGGGCTCTGATACTTTTCTAATAAAGGCTCTGGGTGACCATAGGCAAGCCATTTGTTCTCTCTGTACATCAGTTTCTACATTTGTAAAACAAGATTAAGAACACTTGACCCATCCACCTCCCACAATAGTGAGGAAAGGGCTCTATAGATCTTAAAACCATACTAGAAATAAGAGTATGCATGAGAAGTACTGGGCACACAGTAGTCACTCAACGAAGATGAAAGTGGCTGACCTGGGGAGGGCTCCCCTCCTCCTATCCACATCCCTAAGGTTTATAACAGGCTGCTCAGCTGAAGAGGCAGAAAAAAGGACTCATTTGACAAGGAAAGAAAACATGAAATGCCTAGGACTTACAGGTTGACCAAGCATAGATTTTGGAAGTCATGTTCTTAAAGGCCTTTTCAATGGCTGGGCATACCTATAACAACAAAAATTTTGGATTTCAGTGGAAGCTTAGTGAAAGTGCCAAGCACTGCTATCAGCCTGGCCTACTAACTTATGCAATCTCCCACGAAGACATGAGATTTGCTTGAGGAGTTATGTTAGTGTTAGTGTTAGTATGAGGCTGAGTAAGGGTTTCATCTCCTAGATTTTCAAGGGGAAGGAAGGAAGGAAGGAAGGAAGGAGGGAAGGATTTGATAAACTAAAGCTTAAGTCAGAATTAAGAATTAGATAGGACCTCATTGGTCATCTAGTCCAACCTATATACCAAAGGAATCCCCACTATGACATACCCAACAAGTTACTCAACAGTCTAGCCTGTTCTTGAGTGGAGGAGAAGGGAACTCATCACCTCTTGAGGCTGATGATTTTGCTTTTGGACAGTTCCAATTGCTAGGAGGTTTTCTCTGACATCTAGTCTAAATTTGCCCCTGTAACTGCTACTCATTACTCTTGATTCAGCCTCCTGGGGTTAAACAGAGGAAATGCAATCCCTCCTCCACATGCAGCTTTTCTAATATTTGAAAACAGTTATTAGTCAAAGAAGAGCAATTAGGTATGATGAGAAAACACATTGAAAATGTCTGTGCAATTTCAAGTCAATGACAACATTGGATTCAACCTACAAAAATTTAGTTTACACACAACTTTTCATCACAGTGTAACATTGAACTGGACGCCCGAGAGAAATCAGAGCATCACACCCAATTGACTTTAATTGAGAGCGCGTTTATTTGAGCCGGCCGGCGACGGACCCCAGGCGTGCATCCCAGGGGCCGTCCCACCGAGGGTTTCATCTGAGATATTTATACTGTCCGGTTACGAAACAGGGTCCGGTGGGGTGCCGGGAAGGGAACAGGGTCCGGTGGGGTGCCGGGAAGGGAGCAGGGTCCGGTGGGGTGCCGGGAAGGGAGCAGGTTATTTACAGAACAGGATGTTGCACCCCCCCCCTTGAGGATTTCACCCAGGGTGTTGTAACAGCCGTTAGGGGAAGCTGAGCCAGAGGCCCCGGGGCGTGGTGCCCCTGGGTCCCTAACGGAGGGTCTATCACATTCCCCCCTTTTCAAGAGCAAGTTATACAGGGGACTCAACAGAGTCCAGGGGCGCTGACTCTTCCAAATCCAGGGGTGTATAGGATTTGCGTAGGACAAACAGTTTCAGAGACTGTATACGCTGCTGGATGTAGCGGGAGAGACAATTCATGATGCAAGGGGCGACCAATAATCCTAGGAGGAGAAGAACCAAGGGGCCCATTATAGCAGAGAGTAGAGTGGTGAGCCAGGGGGACCAGTTATACAAGTCCTGGTACCAGGAGGAGCTGTGGGCTCAGGCTCGGTCCCTATCATCTAATCGCTGCCTTAATGCCTGCAGGGATTCCCGGATGACACCTGAACGATTGGTATAGAAACAACAGGTCTCTCCCAGGGCCATACACAACCCCCCCTGTTTCAGGAATAACAGGTCAAGGGCGCGGCGGTTCTGAAGTACCACCTTCGCTAGGGAATCCAGGGAAGTCTCCAGGTGGGAGACTAGTCCCTCCAGAGCTCGTAAGTCCTTATCCACCTGGGTACTGAGGGCCGCATAATCTGCCTTTCCCTGCACTAGGGCGGTTGCTCCCACGGCTGCAGACCCGGCCACCCCGAGCCCCACCAGCAAGGGCACTAAGATAGGGGCTGCCCTTCTGGAGCGGGGTAGGCCGAAGTGTTCAGTGGCCCCCTCCTCGGAATACACATACACTTGTGGGAACACCCTAACTATCACACAGATCTCAGTGGGGCTGAGGAAGTGGCGATCTTGTATACAGGTGGTGAGGCCCAGAGTGCAGGCGAACCAAGTCTCGGGTGGGGTGGTTATCAGGAAGCCCAGCCTATTGGACGAGGGTGTGACTAAGATAACAGAAGTGCAGGTTGAATTAAATGGGGAAGCTCTCAACGGGTAGTCAGGTCCAAGCAAGCACGTCCCTGTGCCCTGGACGTCATCCAACGTCAATTTAGGCCTATTTGGGTTACAGCGGGTGGGGATTGCTGTGGAGGAGGGGTTCTGCATGGACAAGTTCCCCAGAAATGAACTGTTTAACTCCAAAGCAACCCCTACAAAGTATGGGGGAGCCGGGTTCAGACACAGCCAGCAGGCGGTAGTGACATTGGGGTCGGAGGAATTCAAGAATGCATGGACCGCAGTAAGGGTGTCAAGTATGGAGGCCCCAGGGGCACCGGGTGTTTTCAGAGTCGCCGACCCTGGTGTAGCAGAGGGCTCAGCAGACGGAATCAGATCTATCTTGGCCCGTGGGTTGAGGACAGGGTTGGGGCCTATGGGAAGGGGCTGAACGGGTAGGGCGACCTTTTGTATTGTAAAAAGGACACTGTTGTCCCATCCAGTCATATACAACCTCAACCCCCATGAATGCCCAAGATTCCATGAATCATCCTTGTACTGTTTGACCGTTAAGATCATGGGGTTGCATTTTCCAGGCCAGCAGGAATATGGGAGAGGTGACTGTCTTTCCAAAGTGATGAGCGGGTCTTTTCCACCCCCAGGAATCCAGTCTGCCACTGTCTCACACCCCCATTCTGCGCAGTGGAAACTGCCGTCTCCACGGCAAGAGGGGCTTCCGGTAGCAGGACAGGCATAGAACTGGATGCCCCTGATATTATATTCACCTTGTCCTGCTCCATGTTGGGTGGCTGGTATGGGAATAGTAGGGCAGTGCCTGCCCCCCCCGTCACAGGGTCCTGCAGGTGCCTATCTCTATTCCATCCCGATCCTAAGAGGGCACAGAGGTCAAACCTGAAGGTAGGCGGGCCATAGCAAGTTAAGGTCTGTATGATGGTGCCATCATTGGTGCGGGATAGAATCCACCTATGTGGTGTGGGGAGGTAGGGGTTACAGACTGCGGGATATTCCTTATAAGCAAAGAGGAGAAGCGAAAGAATCAAGTTTTGGAGAGCCGGAGCCTTAGATCCGACACCGCCTCTGCTTTCCATTTCGCGGGCTCAGGCGCCGGAGTCTTCTTGACGTGTGACCGATGTATCCAAGCCTTTCTACCTGCGACTTTCACGGCCGATGGGTTGCAGAGGATCACTTGGTAGGGCCCAGTCCACCGCGGTTCCAGAGCCGATCCGGCAGGCAGTTTGCGGGTGAGGACCCAGTCTCCAGGTGTCAAGGCTTCCGAGGTAGCGGCAGGATTCGAACTTCTCCCCGCAGCCTTCAGGACCGATCGTACTGTGTCTTGGACCTCCCAGAGTGCCTGAAAGGACTTAAGAAGAGTGGGGTTAGTAAAATCCGGGGCTGGGGTCGCCCCCGTTACCTTTGGTAGGACAGGTGGGGGTGCCCCATAAAGAATCTCATATGGGGAGAGAGAGAGAGTGGAAGAGTTAGGAGTATACCTAGCCCAAAGGAGAGCGAAAGGGAGGAGGCTAACCCAGTTATCGCCAGTTTCCAGTTTGAGCTTAGCAATGTGCTCCTTCAAAGTCCTATTCATCCTTTCTACTTGCCCTGAACTCTGAGGCCGGTACGCACAATGTAGCTTCCACTTCAGTCCCAGCATCTTGGATAAGTTCTGAATTGTTGCAGATACGAATGACGGCCCATTGTCGGACCCTATTGAAACTGGCAAGCCGAATCTGGGAATGATTTCAAAGAACAGTTTTTTTGCAACTACCGTGGCGGTTTCGGCTTTTACTGGGAACGCTTCTGGCCACCCGGAGAACGTGTCTATGAATACAAGGAGGAATCGGTACCCCCCCCTGTCCAGGTCCCATATCGGTGAAATCAACTTCCCAGTGATCCCCGGGGAAGGTTCCCCGCGGTCTATCAGCCGGCACCCTCGTCGCTGGCCGGGGGTTGATCTTTGCACATGTACTGCATCTCCTGGCCGCCTCCTCAGCTGCCTGTTTCATCCCTGGGCTGTAGAAATGCCTACTCACCAGGTCATAGAGCCTGGTTCCGCCTAGATGAGTGAGGTCATGGAGGGTCATCAATAGAGGGGGCAGGAGGGCTTTGGGCAGGATTAACAGACCGTTTGGGTGTCTTCTCCATCCCCCCTTTTCAGGCACGCCTTCCGGATCGCCGGACTGGTAAGAAGGTCGTGCGGGCAACAAATTTTCCGTCTGGACAGCGAAGGCGGGGAGAGGCATCCTTCTTGCGGCCGCACGGGCGGCTCTGTCTGCGGCTGCATTTCCCTGCGACTGGGGGTCCGTCCCACGGGTGTGAGCTGGGACATGGATGACTGCCACCTCTTTGGGAAGCCAGACAGCATCCAGGAGATCCTGAATCTGCCTCTTATTCCTGATCTCTTTCCCTGCTGAGGTTAGCAGGCCGCGCTGCTGGTACACGAATCCGTGAACATGGACAGTCTCGAATGCATACCTGCTGTCAGTGTAGATATTGACTCTCTTGCCCTTCGCGAGCCGGAGTGCCTGTGTCAAGGCAACCAGCTCTGCCCGCTGGGCAGAAGAACCAGGCGGCAGGGCTGCGTCCCAGAGGGTCTCGGTCGGGGTCACCACTGCGGCCCTGGCCCTCCGAATCCCATCCTCCACGAAGCTGCTGCCATCTGTGAAGAGGATCATGTCAGGGCTGGTCATAGGTACATCGGTAAGGCCGGGCCGGGAGGTGTGGATGGCGTCAAGGACGTCCAGGCAATCATGCAGCGGTGATGCCGGCGGGGAGTTGGGAAGCAGCGTAGCGGGGTTCAAGGTCACGGGCGCAGAGAAGGTTATGCGGGTTGGATCTAACAGGAGGGACTGGTAGTGAGTCAGACGAGAATTAGAGATCCACCGAGTGGGAGGGGTGTGCAGCAACTGCTCCAGGTGGTGAGATGCAGAAATCTCAAGGGGCTGGCCGAAGGTCAGCTTTGTTGCCTCCCTGACCAGGGTCGTGACAGCCGCAACGGTTCGAAGACATGTAGGCCACCCAGCAGCGACCGAGTCAAGCTGCTTGGAGAGATAGGCCACTGGGCGATTCCAGGGCCCCAAAGGCTGGGTTAGCACTCCCTTGGCCACTGCCTGAGATTCTGAGACATAGAGGCGGAATGGCTTAGTCAGGTCTGGCAGGGCAAGAGCGGGGGTGCTAGCTAACGCTCCGCGCAGTTTGTTAAAAGCCTCCTCCTGCCTTGGTCCCCACAGGAACTTGGCAGGCTCACCTGACAGTGCCTCATACAGTGGTTTAGCGATTTCCGCAAATCCTAAGATCCACAGTCGGCAGTACCCGGCCATTCCCAAAAATTCTCGGAGCCCGCGGCTGGTTGCTGGGGCCGGCATGCCCAGGATAGCTGACACACGTTCCCGCGAAAGCAGCCTTTGTCCGGACTGCAGGGTGAATCCTAGATAGATAACAGATTGTAAGCACAGCTGAGCTTTCTTACCCGAAACCCGATAGCCTGACTTGTCCAATAGCTGCAGGAGGTGCAGTGTAGCATCTCGGCAGGTCGTCTCGGATGAAGCGGCCAGCAGCAGGTCATCCACATACTGGAGGAGTGTGACCTCGGGGTGGGATACGCGAAACCTGGCTAGGTCCGAGGCCAGGGCTGAGCCAAAAAGAGTAGGAGAGTTCTTGTACCCTTGAGGCAATCGAGTCCAGGTTAGTTGGGAGGACGTTCCGGTTGAGGGGTCGGTCCATGTGAAAGCGAATATAGGCTGGCTGATAGGGGCCAGCGGGATGGAAAAGAAAGCGTCCTTCAAGTCCAAGACAGTGTACCATGTGCGGGTTGGAGTCAAAGAGGACAACAAGGTATACGGATTAGGCACAGTGGGATGGACTGTCTCCACCCTGGCATTCACCTCCCGCAAGTCCTGGACTGGGCGAAAATCTCCGGATCCGGGCTTACGGACCGGCAACAGGGGAGTGTTCCAAGGACTTTGACATGGTCATAGTATGCCAGCCTGAAGAAGTCGGTCGATATGGGGTTTGATTCCCAGAAGAGCAGGTTGGGATACCTGATACTGTTGGACCCGCACAGGAGTAGCAGTAGACAGGAGCTGGACCACCACAGGGGCCTGGTGGGCAGCTAGCCCAAAAGGGTTTGACTCAGCCCACACTCCCGGCACTAAACTCCTGTACTGACTCAGCAGTGGGGACGGGGCATCAACCGACGGCCGCCTGGGAGAAAGGAGGCGGGACTCCTCGGAGAGGGGACAGGTCAAGACGAGCTGGGGCACGCTGACCCCCAGGGTGGGAGTAGGTCCCTTAAAAGAAATTACAGCTTGGAGTTTATGCAAGAGGTCTCGACCCAGGAGGGGGTAGGGACAGTCAGGCATGACCAGAAAAGAGTGAGACACCGAGCCTTCCCCTAGCCGGACCTCACGGGCGGTGGTGAAAGGCACTGCTTGGATACGGCCTGTAGCCCCCTGGACCTGTATTTTAGAGGAGGACAGGGGACCTAGTGGAGAGTTCAGAACTGATGCAGCTGCCCCTGAGTCTACGAGGAAAGAGATTGGCCGACCCCCAACAGTGAGTGTCACCCTTGGCTCCAGGGGGTCCAGGGTCATAGTAGACTTGGAGCCAGGGCACCCCTAATCATCCATGTCCAAGGTTAGGACCGGCTCTGGTTTAGTCTTTTGCTGCCGATTTGGGCATTCGGACTTCCAGTGGCCAGTAGCTTTGCAATATGCACATTGGTCTCTGCCTAGGGGGGGCCTGCCCATATTTCTCCCTTGAGGCCGGGGACCAGGCCTCCCCCCTTTCCCGCTTTGCCTGTCCCCTGGGATTTGTGCCAGAGCTGCCACGACTGCCCGTGTCATGGAGCGTGCCTGTTTTTCTTGCAGTTCCTCCCAGGAGTCATAAACCCGCTTGGCTACTTCCATGAGTTCAGTAAGAGTCTTACCCTCGAATCCATCCAATTTTTGCAGTTTTCGCCGGATGTCAGGAGCCGAATTAGACACAAAGTCTATCACCACTGCTCTCCGGTTGTTAGGATCCTCAGGGTCAATGGGGGTGTAAGTGCGGTAGGCCTCATACAATCTTTCCAAATAAGCAGCTGGAGATTCACTTTTCCCTTGCCTGATCTCACTAACCTTAGACATATTGGTGGGTTTCCGCGCTGCTGCCCTTAACCCCCCTAACAGTAACTGGCGATACCTGTCCAAAGCCTCTCGCCCCCGATCAGAATTTGGGTCCCAGTCAGGGCGACTTTCGGGAAAAACATGATTCCGGCGGCCCGGATCAGTTGAGGGGCGGCCGTCGGGGTCCATAACCCTTTTCCTGGCTTCCAATATGATCTTATCACGCTCCTCAGTGGTAAAAAGAACCCGCAGGAGCTGCTGACAGTCATCCCAAGTAGGCTGGTGTGTATAGAAGACTGTCTCCAAAAGGGAAATCAGACTTTGGGGCTTGTCCGAAAAGGACGGATTCTGTTGTTTCCAATTGTATAAATCACTGGTTGAAAAGGGGACATAGACCATGAAGGGTCTCCCCGACTCCCCGGGGGTCGTGGGGACCTGTCGCAGGGGAAAGGCAGATACAGTGGAGTCGGGGGAAAACCCGGACCCGGAGGAGCCGTAAGGCGTCCCTGTTCGAGTATGAGGAGGACTTGTCAGAGGCGGGGCCGAGGGGTGGCTCGACCCCTGAACAGGATATGGTGGGGGTCGGGGCTCAGCCGGGTCCAGGGGGTCAGGATCAGAAGGGGGTAAGACCTTGGCTCCTACTTGCGTAGTCCCGGGAACTTTTTGACCGGATGTTGGCCCCGAGTGCACCCCAACTTTGGACAAAGTTTGAACCCGGAGTGGCTTTGATGGGGGTTTAAAATCTATCCATGCAGTTATATATGGGATCTGATCGGGATGGCCAGGGGTCCCATAAGCAATCTTCCTGACCCTCCCAGTAATGGTCACGTCAAATGTCCCTTCCGGGGGCCACCCAACCCCAAATGTAGGCCATTCTTGTTGGCAAAAAGTGGACAAATTTTCTTTGGTAACCTGAAACCCATATCCCTTGGCAATGCGCCGAAACTGTTTAAAATTCTGTAGGACAACTGAGAGAGGGGTCCCCGGTGTGGGGCTTGACGGCCCCTGACCCATCACAGACGGGAAGAGGCGAATCAATTAGGACAATCACAGACGGATAAAACATATAAGACAGACATAAACAGTTAAGGCAACACTCCAGACATTAACATGTGGCGCCAGACTGCAGATAATCAGGATTCTCACACGGCGTCCCGTGGAGGTCAGTAAGGGCGTTACAGCTGCGT
>NW_020954562.1:32016971-32113822 GCF_900497805.2 Vombatus ursinus | reverse complement strand
CGTCAACATTGTACTGGCACAGCAGGGCAGCCATTTCATGAGAGAGGATCCGTCAACTGATAGTTGTTGGGTTTGCACCTTTACTGGATATGGTAAAAAATTGGCCTTCATCTTCTAGATAAAGTGCAGTACATCATATACTTCTACTTGTAAGTCATTTTATAATTTGTGAGATTAGTTTGGAAAAAAGTAAGAGACATATAGCCATCAATATAGCAGGTGGGTGATCTGATCTCCCAGCAGCTTCTAGGTTCTTAGTTTTATAGTAAATCATACATACACTCATACATATACACGCACACATATATGTACATGTGTATATGTGTGTATTATAAATAATTATATATTTCTACGTATATATTTATATGTATGTATGTATATATACATATATGCACACATGATTATTAAATCATATTTAGAATCCAGAGCATTATATTTTATTGTATTCAGTATACCTAGTCACATACTAGGCTATTCATATATATGTTTGTTAAATTGAATTGAGTTGAACTCACTGTATGTTTCTGACCGTTGATCTTTGTGGTATCCACACTCAACAACCATTTCTTTAAAATGCCAACATTCTACTGGGGTAGCAGTGATGTCATCACTCAGCAACCCTCTCTTGGAATGGTCAACATTGTACTGGCACAGCAGGGCAGCCATTTCATCAGAGAGGATCCTTCAACTGATTGTTGTTGGATTTGCACCTTTACTGGATAGGGTAAAAAATTGGCCTTCATCTTCTAGATAAAGTGCAGTATATCATATACTTCAACTTGTAAGTCTTTTTATAATTTGTGAGATTAGTTTGGAAAAAAGTAAGAGACATATAGCCATCAAAATAGCAGGTGGGTGATCTGATCTCCCAGCAGGTTATAGGTTCGTAGTTTTATAGTAAATCATACATACACACATACATACAAACACACACACACACACACATATATATGTATATGTGTGTATTATAAATAATTATATATTTGCATGTATATATTTATATGTATGTATGTATATATATACATATATACACATGAATATTAAATCATATTTGGAATCCAGAGCATTAGTTTTTTATTGTATTCAGTATTCCTAGTAACATACTAGGCAATTAATATATATGTTTGTTAAATTGAATTGAGTTGACATCACTGCAGGTTTCTGATCCTTGATCTTTGTGGTATCCACACTCAACAACCATTTCTTTAAAATGTCAACATTCTACTGGAAGAGCAGCGATGTCATCACTTAGAAATCCTCTCTTGGCAATGTCAACATCCTATTGGCTCAGCAGGGCAGCCATTTCATAAGAGACAATCCTTTAACCGATTGGTGTTGGATCTGTGTTTTTCTATTTTACTTGATAGGGTAAAATATTGGCCTTCATCTTCTAGATAAAGTGTGGTATATCATATACTTCTACTTGCAAGTCTTTGTATATTTTGTGAGACTACTCTAGAAAAATGTAAGAGACATTTATCAATCAAAATAGCAGCTGGGTGATCGGATCTCCTAGCAGCTTCCAGGTTTGTAGTTTTATAGTGAGTCATACATACACACACACACACACACACACACATATATATATATGTTTGTGTGTGTATTATGAATAAATATATATGTTTATGTTTCTATTTATATGTATGTATGTATATATAGATACATATATACACATATGAATAATAAATGATATTTGAAATCCAGAGCATTAGCTTTTTATTGTATTCAGTATTCCTAGTCACATACTAGGCAATTATTATATATGTTTGTTAAATTGAATTGAGTTGAAATCACTGCAGGGTTCTGACCGTTGATCTTTGTGGTACCCACACTCAACAACCATTTCTTTAAAATGTCAGCATTCTACTGGAAGAACAGCGATGTCATCACTTAGAAACACTCTCTTGGAAAAATCAACATCCTACTGTCACAGCAGGGCAGCCATTTCATAAGAGAGGATCCTTTAACCGATTGCTTTTTGATTTTTTTTATTTTACTTGTTAGGGCAAAAAATTGGCCTTCATTTTCTAGATAAAGTGCAGTATATCATATTCTTCTACTTGCAAGTGTTTGTATAATTTGTGAGACTACTTTAGAAAAAGGTAAGAGACATATGGCCATCAAATAGCAGCTGGGTGATCTGATCTCCCAGCAGCTTCCAGGTTTGTAATTTTATAGTGAGTCATACATACACACACACACAGACACACACACACATATATGTATGTATGTATATATATATGTATATATATGTTTACGTGTGTAGTATAAATAATTATGTATGTGTAAGTATATATATATACATATATACACACATGAATATTAAATCATATTCGGAATCCAGAGCATTAGTTTTTTATTGTATTCAGTATTCCTAGTCACATGCTTGGCAATTATTATATATGTTTGTTAAATTGAATTGAGTTGAAATCACTGCAGGTTTCTGACCGTTGATCTTTGTGGTATCCACACACAACAACCATTTCTTTAAAATGTCAACATTCTACTGGAAGAGCAGTGATGTCATCACTTAGCAACCCTCTCTTGGTAATGTCAACATCCTACTGGCACAGCAGGGCAGCCATTTCATAAGAGAGGATCCTTTAACCGATTGCTGTTTGATTTGTGTTTTTCTATTTTACTTGATAGGGTAAAAAAAATGGCCTTCATCTTCTAGATAAAGTGCATTATATCATATACTTCTACTTGCAAGTCTTCGTATAATTTGTGAGACTTCTCTAGAAAAAGGAAAGAGACATATGGCCATCAAAATATATATATATATATATATATATATATATATAGAGAGAGAGAGAGAGAGAGAGAGAGAGAGAGAGAGAGAGAGAGAGAGAGAGAGAGAGAGAGAGAGAGTTAGAAGGTATGATCTGGAGGAAGTTCCACAAAAGGAGATAGAGAAGAAGCAGTCAGAGAGAGATGTAGTTAGAAAACCAAGGAAGAGTGGTTATAGAGAAATTATACATGAAGGTTATAGAGTCTCAGTTCTAGAGCTGTAAGGGATCTCAGAAACAATCTAGTTTACAACACTCATTTTATAGATGAAGAATGTGTTACCTACCCAAGTAGTAATTATTAGAGGTGGGATTTGAATCCAGGTTCTTTGAATCTGAGGCCAAAGCACTCTTTTCGCTGCAGCATACTACATCTTTCTCTATTGATTCTCTGGGAAATCCATAATGTACTTGTTAGTTAGTCATTTCAGTTATGTCCTACTATTTATTTGTGGTTTTCTTGGAAAAGATACTGGAGGGTTTGCCATTTCCTTCTTCAGCTCATTATACATATGAGGAAGCTGAGGCAAATAGGGTTAAGTGACTTGCCCAGGGTCACACAGCTAATAAGTGTCTGAAGCCAGATGAGTCTTCCTGTTTCTAGGCCCAACACTCTAACTGCTCTATAATATACTAATATGCATTTAAGTCATTTGTGCTTTTTTTAGGGGGAGGAGTGGTCAGAAGTTGTAGAACATTTGTAGATCAATTGTAGAGATAGAAGAGAAGTAGTTAATAATAGAAAATTGATATTTATTCAGCAAAATGTAAGCTCCTCAAGGGCAAGGACTTTTTTTTATTTCTTTATCTTTATTGACTAACACAGTGTCTGGCTTATGGTTGTCATTGATTAAAGAATTTTTGAATGAAAGGATGTATAGATGGATGAATAAATTTAAAATATAATTTCCTTGGTTTTCCAACGTATTCACTAGGAAACTCAGTTGGTAAGAATAAATCTTGTACTAGTGAGGCTAAGGCAGGGTTTAATCCCCTGAATTGACTAAGGCATCTGGCATGGAGAAAACTTATCTAATGGATATGGATAAACAATAGAGAGTTTATAAACTCTACCTGTAATTTTATCAATCCCTTGTGGTTCTCCATGGACTTTTGTGAAGGAGAGAATGAATAGGTCATACAAATCCATCATTAATAAGAGAAAAATATTAAATTATAGTTCAAATATTATGAGTCATGGGTCAGAAATATCATTTTCATATGTGGAAAGAACAGTTTCATTTTTCATATACATTTTTTTCTGGAAAAATATTTTTTAAATGACACAAATGGATCAAGGATTTGCAATTTAATGTTTGTTCTTTCATTTTGAGATGTAAAGATTCCTGACACAAGCTAATCTGGGAAGATTCAGTTTATTATCATTTTTAAAATGCTCTACCCATATTATAGTTTGAAATTTAGAGTGGATATAAAAGGTGTTGGGCCACATTTGCAGTCTTTCCTTCATAAGTCTGTACTGGTTTTCCCTTCATGATACCAAGGTTAAGCACCAAGAAATGTAGCTCAAAAGAATTGTGAGATGCACAAATTTAGAGACAACTCCACTCCACATGTTCATAAGGACTATTTGTACCCGACCTGTGGTAGACACTTCTGAGCTTGTATTGGTCTGATCAAAGACAGTCAGACACACTGTATCTGGACCCCAGCATAGTGATGTCATTTTGATCCTCTTCAAACATGAAGGAAAACCACCAACACCACCACCAAGTTAGGGAGAGACAGTGTGTTATAGAGGATAGGGAGCTAACCTAGGAATTAGGAAAAAGTGGGTTCAAGTCCTGCCTTTGACACATGCATGACCCTGGGCAAGTCATTTAACTTCTCAGTGTCTCTGGGCAACTCTAACACTATGTAAATTGCAGGTCAGCTGTCCAGGTAGTTTCTTACCAGAACTTTCTAAACTTGTGAAATCAGAGGTTGAGTCCAAAACAAACAAAAAAGATGTAGTCAATAATGAGCCTGGAGATGAGATGTAGTCATTCAGCTTAGTCCACCCTGTCTTATCCAAGAGTTGCAGATTTCAATGCTGACCACCAAGAACATGCTACAAGAATCAATGGACATTTTCCTTACCTTGACCTTCCCTCTCCATTCCTTACTCCCAGCCCAATGAAAATCATTTGGCCCATTTTGAGATCTTCTCCTGGAAGCTTCTCTTCCATCTACTTCCTGGGAAGGGGTATAAGATTTCACCTGTTTGAGTATGTGTGCAAAGAATTCACTCCCTTATTATTTGCATGGAATTAGATGTTAATTAATAATAACTGCTTGAGTATTGGAGTCATGTATCATGTATGGGCTAGCAAGAGAAAATGAATCAGATGGAAATTCAGGTCATTAGTTGCCTAAGTTATTACCCTAAATGGCCACAGGTAGAAGATTCCCAGATACATAGGACACATGCTACCTGTCCTTGATTATCAAAGCTGGTCATCTGGCCTATGATGAATTCTTCATGGAATCTATTGAGCAATGATTGGCATAAGACTAGTATAACCACTCCTACTATTTCTCTCATGGGTGGAGGAAGACATTATACTCCTTTGTGAAATCAGTAGTTGGGTTTACATCTGTGGCTTCTATGGTTAGTCCTCACTTTCCCCCAGAAAGTCAACCCAATCTCAAATTCCTCCTTGTCTACATGAGTTATTTCCCATGATTCCTTCTCAGCAATCAAAGAAAGTAATTTAGATGTCCCTTCCTTTTTTTTCAGGAAAATTCTTATAACATTTGAATAGGCTTTAGCAAATGTATAATCTAACCCTCTTATAGTACAGAAGAAGAAATTGATATCTGGAGGCATTAAGTGACTTTCTAAAGATCATAAAGCTAGCATCCAACATCCTTTTTTTTGAAATAATTCAACTGCATCCCATCTTAGCATAAAGAGTTTCCCAGTTCTCCAGGTTCCTGACTTCAGCTTCCTCTGGGGGGTCTCAAAAATATACCTTATGTCATTATCTCCACATATTCCTGTACACATGTTTTAGGTAACACTGCTATTAGATATAAGACAGTTTTTGTTTTAGACCATAGACAGAATGCTGAAAACTCTAAGGGCTCACAATAGCCAATAAATAAGCAGTACAATTTCTTTTCTGATGAATTACCCATTTTCCCCAGACACCTCCAGTAGATAGTCCTTCAAATTCACACCACAATGATATTGTTTGGACTATACTGGGAATGGAAATTAATATGGAGTTGCTAGAGGGGCACTGTTCCTTCCCTTCTTCTTGCCCAATCTCTCACTCTCCATCTCCCTCTCCACCCACTTGCCAGGAGCTTACACAAGCCTCTGCTCTTACTCCACTGCTCTAAGAGTATTGGATTGCTTCCTAACCTAATCTCAATCCTAAACGGAGCACTTTTGAGTGTGTTCAAATCCTCCATGGTGAGATTCAATATCCCTAAAGAAGCCTTATCCCTATTCAGCTGATATTCTTAATAGTGATGCTCACACCTCATCAAGTTGATGAGACTCCCCCATCAAAACTTTGAGTTTCTACCCTTTCTTTGAATGTAGTCTTTCCACATTTCTTACCTGGTAGAAGTGAATTGCCACAAACACAGCCTCATTTCTGGGGACAAGTCAAAATCACCTAGTAAATTGTTTGAAATATGCAAATATTATTTCTTTGTTCAAAAATGAATCTTAAATTGTACAGATTCTATCCTGTGTCAACACTAGGTGTTTTCTGTTTTGATTATGGTGCTCTGTACAGGAACACAAAAGTTTCCACTCAATCAACAAGCAGGTAGTACTTTTTCCTTATCTCTGGTATTGTGACTATTTATCCAAGAGAAAATTAGAATTCAATTTCCTCCTGGGCTCTTCTTTGGCTATAGACTTGGAAAATGAGAAACTCAATGGAGATTGGCTCTAGGGTAAATCCCTCTTTACTCAGTTAGTGTATCACAAGTCTCACATGTGCCATGGCACAAATTTTACAGCTCTGTACATGTTGTGTACCTTTTATCACAAGTGATGGTGATTACCCCTTGAAGAATCAGTTAATGATGCTGGTTCCATATCTCTAGACTCCTGCATAGGAAATTTACAGTGCTGAACTCAAGAATGCCAGGGTATTCATCAAAAAGACATTTGGCAATTTTAAGATGTGTTTTCAGAACCCAGGAAAGAAAAATCTGCCAGAGTTTTGCTTTATGCCTCCCAAATAGTCTCTAAGATATTCCTGGCATGTTACACTCTCTATAGAATTGCCAACACATGCAGAATATATTGATGAGGTTGTAGATGTTATTATAGGAGATGCAACAGGATACAGTGTTTAAGGCCCAGTGAGAACATGTAAATTGTAACACATGCTTATAATTATTTCCTTCTCTAAAGCTCCCCATGGATCCTAGGAGAGCTAAATGGGAAAAGAGAAGGTTATTACCACAACAAATGAAATAAACAACAAGAACAATAACAAAAACCAAGTAGCTTACTCACCCCCAACCTCCCACCATTATCAGTTCCCAAACAAATAAACCAAACAAAAAGTAGCCTCTTATATATATATAACGTTTATATATTATATATCATATCATATCATATCATATCATATCATATCATATCATATCATATCATATCATATCGTATCATATCGTATTATATTATACTATACTATATTATATTTTGTTGTATCATATTATATCATATCATATTGTTATATTATATTATATTATATTATATTATATTATATTATATTATATTATATTATATTATATTATATTATGCTATATTATATAAAGTTCATAACTAAAGGTAGATGGCCCTGATCACAGCTTTAATCTTTCCTCTCAAGTGTTAATTTCAAATTTTATGATTATCTTTGATGCTTTTTTCCAAATCCTCTTTAAGTTACTGCATCTCTTTTAAGATGTGTACATAAGACATAGAGAGCATTTTAGATTAACATTTTATCCTCTAATTTCTACAGTCTTATATCACCTACCTCCCGTGCTCAAGAATTTTTAGATCCAGAAGAGATTTTAGAGGTCATTTAGTCCAACTCACTTTTTTTTGTTACAGATGAAGAGATTAAGGACTTGCTCACAGTTACTCATGTAGCACGGAACAGAGACAGGGTTTAAATACAGGTCTTCTGACTATACATCTAGCACTTTTCCTATAACACGCCAACTTATGCATCCAAGTAAACATGATTTCTTTTTAAAACAACAAGATTATTGCTTATTTTGATTATACACTTATTGTGTTCAATACATGACAGGCACTCTTCCCTTCATCTCTCATACAGTTTGTTTTCAACAAAAAATAATTCTATAAAATGTAAGGAAGAGAGTTCTTTTTTGTATGTATGTTTGTGATTCTGCAATTAAGTTCTCAATAATGTGACATACTCTTAATAGCTTATGATCCTATTTGGAAGAAGCTTCATTCCAAATATTAATTTCATTAAAGAACTTATAGTTATTATTGTTATAATTTATTCATTTTAGAGGAAATAAAAGATTCAGAGGAAGGCCTAGGAAGGTTGAAACAGAAGTGCATTGGGTAAGTCCTGTTTTAATTTATATTTAAAAGAATTGTGAATGAGTTTTGATTTGCAATAATCAAGGAGTACCCCTTACTATTGAAATCAGAGATTCATTGAAGTATTAATATATTCATTTGGAGGAATTGTGCCTCTTTCCACTGGCTCCTTAAAAAAAATCTGAAAAATAAGGAGGTTCATAGAGCCAAGAGTCATGGTCCATCCCTATAAATCCCTCCTCCTGGGGAGACTGAGATTTGTGGATTACTTGAGCTCAGGATTTTTGAGTGGGAATAGGGCTAAAGCTAATTGAGTATCACACTAAGCTCTAACACCAATATGGTGAGTCTGGGGAGATGTGGTAAAAGGGTGGAGGGGCAGGCTGCCTAAAGAGGGGTGAACTGACCTAGTTTGGAAACTGATCAATTCAAGAATCAGTGCTGATGGGGAGGCATTGAGAGGATGGAAGGTTAGGAGCCTATAAATGGCCACTGAACTTTTAGATTGATCAAGATAGAGAGATCCAAGAAAGACCAAAAGGAAGGGAGGGAGGGACAGAGAGAGAAAGAAGGAAGGATCAATCATAGATTTAGAATTGTAATGGACCTTAGAAGTAATAGGGCCAATCTTCTTATTTTACAGATGATGAAACTGAGACAGAGTGGTTAAGTGATTTGCTAAGGGTCATATACACACAGCTAGTGTCTGAGGCCACATCTGAACCTATGTCTATCCTGATTCCAAGTCCAGTATCTTATTTGCCATAGCAGGCAGCCTCCTACTAAAGACTAGGAAATCAATGAAATCAGGAACTCATATGAGGTACAAAGGATCTAAGATGAGCCTGGATTCAATTGCTGTTCTAGTGCGGGGAGTCAGGTGAAGTACAGTTTGTGTGTATATTGGGGTTGTGGTGTGTGTGTACGTGTGTGTGTGTGTGTGTGTGTGTGTGTGTGTGTGTTTGTGTGTGTCCTGTGCACATGTGCTTATGGGGAGAAGCAGTTTGCTGCTGGTAGGGACAGGAGTGACCTATATCAAAGTAGCCTGATCATGAAAATCTAGCTCACTAGAATGGTAGAGCCTATGTTTAATTTTTACTGTTATTGAACCACAACTGTCATGTCACTAGGAAATTTTCATGTTTTCAGATGTTGGAGAGGGAAGAGGAGGGACATAGATTCTGGAACACTGGACACATTGAGTTACTGCAGTGGCCATTCTGGAGAGGTGTGGATCAGGAGGAACAGGAGGAGGCCAGTGAGTATCTCCCTCCAATACCAAAAAACTTAAATCAAAACCATGGTCAGCACCCTCTAAGTTCAAAACCCTGGGTCCTCTATCATTGTTACAGCGTTGGGCTCTGGTACCTGGTCTCATTTTCTTTAGCGACTTTATTATGTTTTAATAAATGTTTTGTTTGTTTAACAAAAAAAATCCTAAGAATATTTCTCCCCTCCTCACAACAAAATACATTTTTTCCTAAGGATAGATTTAGCAATATGAATATATGGTATAATCTTTCACTCGACTCTAAGATGTAGTTTCAACTACTCCAAAACCTTAATTTAAAGAAAAAGCTCAACCTGGTCATCTCCTAGTTTCTGAGAGTCATGTTCCTTTGGGATTTCTTTGATTGCTCTACCATGACACCAGGAACCTTATACTAGCGAATTCTTAATGCAAAAATCTTGAAAAGCCTTGATGTTCACATCTCATTAGTACCTCTGTCCCTCTGATTGGAGGGTGAAGCAATGAACTCCCAAACTTCCATTTAGTGAGGGAGCCCAGGGCAGCCATATCCTCATTTCCAATAGGGCTGAACTGATTTTGGAGTTTTTTGATATCTCTATCATCCCTACATCAGTTTCTCCCCCTCTGCCCTCAACCATTGCTTTTCAGCTCTTTGAGAATGTATTTTCTTCCTCTGTTAAATATTAAGCTTCTTGAGTGGAAGCACTGTGTTTCTTTTTCATGTTTGTATTCATGCTTAGGACAGTGTCTGGTACATAGTAGGTACATAATAAATATTTATTGACTGACTGATATTGGTCCACAACAATCCCAAAAATTACATCCTCAAAAATATCCATTTGTTTGGAACTTACCTTTCATGATAGGAAAGAATGTGAAAGTTTGAAAAGGTAAATTTGGGGTCAAATTGTGGAGAGTCTTAAGGAATTCAAGGAATTTACATTTTATTCTAGAACCAATTTTAAGCAAAAATAAGGGTCTTAAGCAGAAACCTGAACTATGTTTTAGGGGGGAAACATTTTGGCAGCTATTTGAATGGTAAATTAGAGAGGAAAGAGATTGGAGATAGGGAGAACTTTTAGAAATCTATTATAAAAATGAGGTGAGCTGCTATAATGGTCTTGAGTGGACTCTAGGTGTCAGAATAGATAGAAGGGGACCTATTCTTGAAGAGATTGTGAATGTTGAATCAAAAGGACTTGATAACTTACCAGATATAGGAGCCAAATCATGACCATAGTCTTGGGAATTTGTAGCTGAGAGGGAACCCACAAGTTTGATATTCTAAAATCTATATTTTACAGCTTAAGAAACCTAAGCCTCATAGATGCTTAAGGAATGCTTATTGATTTATTGCCCAAGATTACAGTGAGATAATGGAATTGTTAGATATAAGAGATACCCAGTGTAGGATGATCCTGAATTGGTCTGATTAGGTAAAATTGATCCCATTCAAAATTATCTTCTCTTAGATTCACTAGAAATTCTTAATTCTTTCTGTAGATTTTAGGCTTCCCTAACAGATTAGATCACATGGCCATGACCTCAAACCCACTTCTTTTATGTAATTGTTCCTCCATGGACATTTTACAGCTATATTAATACATTCCATAATATGGACAAGCAATTTCTCCTTCTGAAAATGCTCTTTCAGTTACTCAAGGAAGTGTTGAATTAGATGTCCTGTAAGGTTTCTCCTGCCTAACAATCTGAGACCTTCTTATCTTATATTTATTTTCCTTAATGTCTCTAGATAAAAGGAGCAGCTAGGTGGGAGAGTGGAAAGGGTGATGGGTCTAGAATCAGGAAGACTTATCTTCTTGAGTTCAAATCTAGTTTTGACACTTCCTAGTTATGTAATCCTGGGCAAGTTACTTCTCCCTGTTTGCTTCAGTTCCTCATCTATAAAATGAACTGGAGAAGAAATGGCAAACCATTCCAGTATTTTTGCCAAGAAAACCCCAAATGAAGAATCAGACACAACTAAAACAACCAAACAACAACAATTAAAGAGAAATAAGGTTATGCTTTACCCATTTATGGTTAACAATAGAAGAATGGAAGAAGGGGAACCTGATTTCTAGCCTATTTTTGTGCAACTCCTTCACCCTCTGTTTCTCTAGGTGTTCCTAGGCACCTTATATTTGCACAACAAAAATATTAAGTTCTTAGTCAGGAATATTGTAAAAAATATGTTATGACTATTAGAAAACCCTTTTGCTTTCATAAATTTTGAAGCAGTGAGCAATTTCAGTTTTTTATGGGAAAGTTTTCATATAAAATTATGGGGATATTAGACCATAGTAAAGGAACCTTAAATTGTGTATGAACATAGTCAAGCATAACAAATTCCCACATTTGCCAAATCCAAAAAAAAATTCTCATTCAGTTCATCATCTCTCTGTCAGGAGATGGGTAACATTTTTTTTAATCATTAGTCTTCTAGAATAAAAGTTGGTCATTGCATTGAACAAAAGTTCATGAAAATTATTTATGTTTATAATGTTGATATTTTAGTATGTTGTTCTCCTGGTTCTGCTCACTTCAGTCTACATCAGTTCATACAAGTCTTCCAGGATCTCTTTAAAACTGCTTTCTGCATTTCTTACAGAACAATAGTGCTCCATTACATTCACATACCACAATTTGTTCAGCCATTAAAATAGATGCTAATTGAAAAACTAAAATATGTTTTAAAATCTTGTGTAAACAAGTACTGTAATAGCTTCTCTTATTTTAGCATTAAAATGGTGAATAAACTCTTGAACTGAATTGACTCTCATAATTACTTTACGTCTATGATTCTTTAGCAATGTGTAAAACGTTGTCCTCCAAATGGGAACCTTCACTTCAAACCCACCTATTGCTATGTAATTGTTCCCTCATACACATTCTTACAGACACATTAATACATTTCATTATACTCAGCCTTTAATAGCCCAAATACCTGGAAATAAATGATTACTGAATTGCCAAATCAACACTGAGAGTTTTGCATTGTGAAGTTTTCTTCACTGTTTTAAATTAAAATTTCCCAACAAACTTAATTAGCATTTGTTCTATATAGTCACAGTTCATGTGAGATATTGGAGTCACACAATTCTATTTAGGGAAATGTATTTCTGACTTGCGACAGGGGAAAGTGACAGATAACTTAATAAAACAGTTACATTTATGTAGGAAATAATGTGTGAATGACCAATGCCACAAATTTGTCCGACCCTATTTCAATAAGTATATTTCTAAGGCTTCTTCCAAGTTTTGTGATAAACACCACATTGTGTCTTCTGCATAGATTAAAAAGTATAGAAAATATCATAGGCCCAGTAAGGACAAGAATCAGAAGGTGAGAATAAGCCTAGCTAGAGTAGCCTCTTGAAGTATCCCTAAAGTATCCCTGTCCTGATGGTCAATCTCACCCCCTAAGAGGAATAGATCTCATCCAACCCCAGTAGTTTGAGAGAATAAAAATAGGTGACAGGTGCTAAGGGAGTGTCACAACCAACCTGGGCCTGAAGGAAGGAAGGAGTTGATAGTATGAAGCCCAATTAGCAAAGGTACCTAGAAAGGTTAGTAATGAATGACAAAGACAAGTAAAAGCTGGCTGAGGAGGATAAATGAGCACGAATTAAAAGAACAGAGATATGTCAATTGACAAATATCTTGCAACAAGGAAACAGTCATAATCCATTGAGGAAGGTGAAACTATTACAGTAAATTCTGCAAGGCTTATTGTTCTTGGAGTAAATCCAACACTGTTCATAAGAGCAACCAAAAATTAAGTGAAAATATCAAAGAAACAATAAAAAAATAGAGCCCTTGAAGAAAAAAAAAATGAACAAGGCTAAGTAGTGATGAGAATTTAAAAGAAAGAGCAGACACACTCTATAGCAGTAGATTCTCTGAAAAAGAGAATAATAGAATTTTAATTAAAAATACAAAGACAGGTAGAAATTACTGGACCAATTTGTTTTAAGTGCAACAAGATTAGAAGAACACATATGAACTTCACAAAATTAGAATATTAAACTTGAAGATAGGATGTGAAGAAACAATCTAAGTGTAATGAAGTGTGAAAAACTAGGCCCACTCAATCCCCACATCTAGCAGGTTTTAGAGGGGTCCAGAACCTGAGGGCATTTACTTAATAGGTCAGCGTGGCAATTGACCCATTGTAATATTTTTAATACTTCTTCCTAAGCTGTGTAGCAATCTAATAGTGCATATGGATAATTTATTCCTCACAGATAAATTTATGATCTCTTTTATTTAATAAAGAAACCCCTCCATGCTAATAGCAATTGTTAATGAACTGAAGCAGCATCCTTTCAAGATAGAATTTATTCTTTTTAATAGTATTTTATTTTAGGGGCAGCTAGGTGGCACAGTGGATAGAGCTCTGGCCTTGTAGTCAGGAGGACATGAGTTCAAATCCAGTCTCAGACACATGACACTTACTAGCTGTGTGACCCTGGGCAAGTCACTTAACCCCGATTGCCTCACCAAAAAAAAAATGGCATTTTTTTCGCAATTACATGTCAAGATAATTTTTAGCTGGGCAGCTATGTGGCACAGTGATAGAGCACTGGTCCTGGAGTCAAGAGGACCGGAGTTGAAATGCAGCCTCAGACCAAACACTTGACACTTACTAGCTGTGTGACCTTGGGCAAGTCACTTAACCCCAACTGCCTAAAAAAAATTTTTAAAAAAAGATAATTTTTAGCAATCATTTTTACAAGATTCTGAATTCCAAAATTTTGGCAATTTGACAAAGGTTATGCATGTGCTATCATGTAAAACATTTCCATATTAGTCACAGTTGTGAAAGAAGAAGCAACAAAAGGGGAAAAAAACCATGAAAAAGAGTAAAATAAATGAAAAAAGTATGCTTCAATATGCACTCAGTCTATCAGTTCTTCATCTGGATGTGGATAGCATTTTCCTTCCTGAGTCCTTTGTACTTGTCTTGCATAATTGTGTTGCTGAGAAGAGCTGAGTCATTCATAGTTGATTATCACACAATGTGATACTATGTACATTTTTTTCCTGATTCTGCTCATTTAAGTTTGCATCGGAATCTACTTGTTCATCATTTCTTATTGCACAATAGTATTCCATTACATTCATATGCCACAACTTGTTCAGACATTCCCCAATTGATGAGCATCCTCTTAATTTCCAATATTTTGCCAACATAAAAAAGGCTGCTATAAATATTTTTGCACATGTAGGTCTTTTTCTTTTTTTTATGATCTCATTGGAATACAGACCTAATAATGGTAGTGCTTGATCACAGTTTTATAGTCCTGTGGGCGTAGTTCCAAATTGCTCTCTAGAAAGGTTGGATCAGTTCACAACTCTACCAGAAGTGCATTCGTATCCCAATTTTTGCATATCCCATCCAACATGTATTCTTTTTTGTTTGTTTGTTTTATTAGCCAATCTGATAGGTGAGAGGTGGTACCTCAAAGTTGTTTTAATTTGCATGTCTCTAATCAAAATTTATTTAGAGAAGTTCTTCATATGCTTATAGAAAACTTTAATTTCTTTATCTGAAAACTGCCTATTCATGTCCTTTGACCATGTATCAATTGAAGAATGACTTTTATTCTTATAAATTTGACTCAGTTCTCTACATATTTGAGAAATGAGGCCTTTATCAGAGACATATGCTATAAAGATTGTTTCCTAGCTTTCTGTGTTCCTTCTAATCTTGGTTACATTGCTTTTGTTTGTGCAAAAGCCTTTTTTTTGCATTGATAAAAAATATTTAAGTATTTAAAACCAGATTATTACAGATTACACAAGTCTGCTGTCATACTCTGTCCCAGAAAGTTAATACATAATCCTCAACAAAAGCTAAAAGAATTTGGGACTGGAGTGGCGGTGGACAGTGAATAGCATAGGTACCATGGAGTTTTATTACAGAAGACTTTGAAAATTAGAGAAACTGTCATGCATACCATACAGAGAATTGGCTTTGGATGTAAGATGATTCAAGTGCAGATAAAGTAACTGCTTATATTCAGGTAATTATAAGTTTCATCTAGGCCTCACAATGTCTTCTGGCATGCCAAGCCAGGGACTGAGTTTACGAACCTAGGAATTCCAGGAAGTATCTTCTCCAATAGAGATGAAATAGTTGCCAGGGATTTCTTCCCATGGCATCAATCAGCTAGAATTAAAAAAAAAAAAAGAACCAGAGCCTCTAGTCCTATCAAACTATCAAGATTTTCTTGAAGCTTGGACATTTCCACTATGGGATATTCATTCACATAAGATCAGGAATGAATAATTAGAAAAAAATCCAGGATCAGACTTGTCTACACATGACAGCTGATTTATCTGTCATGCAATCACAGGTGTATAGTATCCAGGGTGGATGATAGCCCAAGTCACTCCTATGTCACCCTTTTTGTGAAGCAGCCCAAAATTGGACTCACACACAAAAGAGTCCTGATATAATCTATGGCTAGAAGGCACTTGGAGAGGATCACTCTCTTTTAAATATTCACTGTCATCAATTTTTGATGCGCAGTGCCCATTGCCTGTCATTCCCCTCTAATCTTGAAAAGCCAAGGTCCACCAGCAGATTCTGTCTGTCTGTATGTCTGTCAGTCTGTTTTTCTCTCTTTGTCTGTCTGTCTCTCTCTCTGGCTCTCCCTCATATCCCTTCTTCACAACTTTAAAACCTCTTTAAGTCTTAACTTATCCTCCCTGAGTCAAGTGACCCTATTCTTTTTTTTAATTTTAATTTTTAATTTTTTAAAATTTTTAACATGTGCTTTTAAAATTTTGGGTTACAAATGTTCTACCTTCCTCCCTCTCTACCCACCCTCATTGAAAAGGCAAGCATCTCAATACAGGTGATAGATGTGTAGTCATGCAAAACACTTCCATAGTAGTCCTGTTGTGAAAAACTAAGCCTATTTCCCTTCATCATATCCTACCTCCCCATTTATTCTAGTCTCTCTTTTGACCCTGTCCCTCCTCAGAAGTGTTTGATTTTGATTATCTCCTCCCTCAATCAGTCCTCCCTTCTATCAACCCCCTGTTCTCTTGTCCCCTTCCCCCTTATTTTCCTGTATGGTAAGATAGATTTCTATACCCCATTGTGTATGTTATTCCCTCCTTAAGCCAAATCCTATGAGAATAAGATTCACTCATTTCCTCTCACCTTCCCCCATTTCCCCTCCATTATAAAAGCCTTTTTCTTGTCTATTTCATGTGAGATATTTTATCTCATTCTACTTCTCCCTTTCTCTTTCTCCCAGTAAAATCTCCCACCCCTTAATTTTATTTTCCAGGTATCACCCCTTCATCTTCAACTCACCCTGTGTCCTCTATCTATCTATCTATAAAAACATAATTTTTCCCTCCCACTATCCTAATACTGACAAAGGACTCATGAGTTACAAATATCATCTTTCCTTGCAGGAATGTAAACAGTTCAACCTTAATATGTCTCTTATGATTTATCTTTCCTGTTTACATCTTCCATGTTTCACTTAAGTCTTGTATTTGAAGGTCAAATTTTCTATACAACTCTGGTCTTTTCCACAAGAATGCTTGAAAGTCCCCTATTTCATTGAATGACCATTTTTTACCCCGAAGGATTATACTCAGTTTTGCTGGGTAGGTGATTCTAGGTTGTAGTCCTAACTTCTTTGCCCTCTGGAATATCATACTCCATGACCTCCGGACCCTTAATGTAGAAACTGCTAAATCTTGTGTTATCCTGATTGTGTTTCCACAATACTTGAATTGTTTCTTTCTGGCTGCTTGTAATATTTTCTCCTTGACCTGGGAACTCTGGAATTTGGCTACAATATTCCTAGGAGTTTTCCTTTGGGGATCTCTTTCAGGAGGAGATCGGTGGATTCTTTCCATTTCTATTTTGCCCTCTGGTTCTAAAATATCAGGGCAGTTTTCCTCGATAATTTCTTGAAAGTTGATGTCTAGGATCTTTTTTTGATCATGGTTTTCAGATAGTCCAATAATTTTTAAATTCTCTCTCCTGGATCTACTTTCCAGGTCAGTTGTTTTTCCAATGAGATATTTTACATTGTTTTCTAATTTTTCATTCTTTTGGATTTGTTTTACAGTGTCTTGATTTCTCATAAAGTCACTAGCTTCCAATTGCTCTATTCTAATTTTTAAGGAAGTATTTTCTTCAGTAAGCTTTTGGACTTCATTTTCCATTTGGCTAATTTTGCTTTTAAGGACATTCATCTCCTCATTGGCTTTTTGGACCTCTTTTGCCACTTGGGTGAGGCTATTTTTAAGGTGTTATTTTCTTCAGTAATTTTGGGGGTCTCCTTTACCATCACTCTCAGTTTTCCCTCTACATCTCTTACTTGCTTCTCAAAATCCTTTTTGATCTCTTCCATGGCCTGGGACCAATTCATATTTTTCTTGGAGGCTTTGGATGTAGGAACTTTGGCTTCATTGTCTTCTGGTTGTATGTTTTGATCTTGTCATCAAAGTAAGATAATATAGTCTGACTCTTTTTGTACTGCTTGCTCATGATCCTGGCCAATTACTTGAGTTATAAACTCTTTGTTAAGGTAGGAGTCTGTTTCCAGTGTGAAGAATGTACTGTCCCAAGTTTTAGGGATTTTGTGCAGCTGTGTTCAGAGATACTTCTAGGGACCTGTAAATTTTCAGTTCTTCCAAGGTGCTATGATCAAGGGTCAGGTGTTTACTCCTTTCCTGGCCTGTGCTGTGGTCTATGAGTGACCACAAGTATTCTTTTCTGTCTTGGAACTGTGAGGAGGGTTTCCTCTCCACAGTCACTAAAGGCTCCCCCACACCAGCACTCCTTCTTGCCCGAGGACCGACACCCAGAACTGCGACCCAGATTGAAGCAAGGGCAAAACAAGAGAATGCTGCACCAGCAGAGAGATCCCTGCAATTCCCTTCTGATCAGCCATTCAGTTCCCCCTCAGTCTGTGGGCCAGATGCTCAGGAGGCAGCTGCTGCCCTGGCCAGGCTCAGGGAATGTATCTGAGACCACTGGCTTCTCTCTATCTCACTGCAGACACAGACTTTTCCCACTGACCTTCTAAGTTGTCTTTGGCGTTCATAGGTTGAGAAGTCTGGAAACTGCCACAATTGCCCGCGATTCAGTCCTCTGAGGCCTGCTCCAGGCTCACTGCACACCCACGCCAAACTGTGTTCCTGTCCAAGCACGGCGCGATATACCTTTCTGATCAGCCATCCAGGCTGTCTTGGGCTGGAAATTTGTTTTGCTCTGTCTTTTTGTGGGTTCTGATGCTTTAGAATTTCTTTAAAGCCATTTTTATAAGTATTTGGAGGAGTTTGGGGGAGAGCTCAAGCAAGTCACTGCTTTTACTCTTCCATCTTGGCTCTTCTCCTACAAAAGCCTTTTAATTTAACGTAATCAAAATTATTTATTTTACATTTTGTAATCCTCTTTATCTCTTGTTTGGTCATGAACTCTGTACTCACTTAAATTGTCCTTTAAGAATTTGGGTGCTATACCACTTGGTGCATATATATTTAGTATTGATATTACTTCAGTGTCTATGGTACCTTTCAGCAAAATGTATTTTCCTTCCTTATCTCTTTTAATTAGGTCTGTTTTTACTTCTGCTTTGTCTGAGATCAGTATTGCTACACTTTTTTCTTCTTTTTCTTCTTTTTTTTTCCTTCAGCTAAAGCATAATAGATTCTGCCCCAGCGCCTTACTTTTACTCTGTGTGTGTCTCTCTGCTTCAAGTGTGTGTGTGTGTGTGTGTGTGTGTGTGTATGTGTGTGTGTGTGTTTCTAAACAACATATTTTAGGATTCTGGTTTTTGATCCATTCTGCTACCCACTTCCGTTTTATGAGAGAGTTCATCCCATTCACATTCACAGTTATGATTACTAACGGTGTATTTTGCTCTGGACTAGTTTTCCTCCTGTTCATCCTTTATCTTCTTTCACCCTTTCCCTCCTCACCAATGATTTGCTTCTGTCTATGGCCTCCACTAGTCTGCCCTCTCTTCTGTCAATTCTCCCTTCTCCCCACCCCCCTTACTTAATCTCTTCCCTTCCTACTTTTCTTCCTGGTAAGATAGATATTCAACTAATTTTGAATAGTATTCTATTTTTGAGCCAATCCTGATGAGAGTAAGTTTCAAGTGATGCCTATTGCCCACCCTCCCATCTTTCCCTCTACTTGTAACAGGTTTTTCATGCCTCTTCATGTGAAATAATTTACCCCTTTCTATTTATCCATTCCTTCTGCACCCAGTGACCTCCTATTTTCATCCCTTAATTATTTTTATGGCATTCCCTCAAATTCATCTTATAAGCATACCCTCTGTCTATGTATATTCCTCCCTGTATTATTAGTGGTGCAATTTTAAAGAACTACAAATATTATCTTCTCATGTAAGGATGTAAGCAACTTAGCTCCATTGAATCCCTTATGTTTTCTTTTTCCTTTTTCCCTTTATAAACTTCTCTTGGGTCTCGATATTGGAGATTTTTTTTTGTTTAATTCTGGTCTTCTCCTTATGAAAGCTTGAAACCATTCTATTTCATTGAATTGCCGCCTTTTCTTTTTGAGTACTATGCTTAATTTCATTGGCTAGGTGATTCTTGGTTTTAGTCTTAGCTCCTTTGCTTTCTAGAATATCATGTTCCATGACCTCTTACCTTTTAAATTTGTAGCTTCTAAGTCCTGTCTTCAGTCATTTCAGTCATGTTGAACTCTTTATAATCCAATTTGTGGCACCGTGATATTTTTTTTCTGTCCAGTTGCTATACATTTTTCTTTGACCTCATAGTCCTGTAATTTGTCTATAATGTTCCTTACAGTTTTTATTTTGGGATTGCTTTCCTGAGGTGATCAGTGGATTCTTTCAGTGCTGATTTTGCCTGCTGGTTCCAGGATATCAGGGCAGTTTTCTTTGATAATTTCTTGAAAGATGCTGTTCAGATCCTCCTTTTGATTATGGCTTTCAACTAGTCCAATGATTCTGTCATTGTCTCTCCTGGGTCAATTTTCTAGGTCAGTTGTTTTTCAATGAGGTATTTAACATTTTCCTCCATTTTTTTCATTCTTTTGAATTTGTTTGATTGATTCTTGACGTCTCATAGAGTCATTAGCTTCCATTTGCCCAACTCTAACTCTTAAGGAGTTGTTTTCTCCAGTTAGGTTTGGTACTTCCTTTTCCATTTAGTAAATTGTACTTTCTAAGGAGTTGTTTTCTTTGGTGGATTTTTGTATTCCCTTTTCCATTTGGTCAACTCCACTTTTAAAGCAGTTTTTTTTCTTTTTCCAAGCTGTTGATTCATTTTTTTTGCATTATTCTCTTGCATCACTCTCATTTCTTTTCTTATTCCTGAGGATCTTGAAACAGATCCTGCTGTGCCAGTTTGGACACATCAGGGTATCAGTTTCCACAGGATAGGTTTATACATTTTTTAGTATCAATTTCCTTCCGTTAGGAAGAATAAATAGTTGGGGTCCCTGTGGAGCATAGCTTGGAGATGCTTCTCCATGGAGAGGACAGAGAATCATAAATTCAAAGAGAAGTTAACATGATATCAAGAAAGATAAAGCAATATCAGAAAATGCAGACTATAATCAGCCCTACTAGACTAAGATTATAGAAGAGTTACATTGCACTCTTTGACTTTCCTTGAGTATGGACATTTCAATAAGCCAATTCTAGGGTTCTACAATATCATAATGTGGGAAAGGAGTAAGAAAATGTGTGGAATGAAAACATCACTATTTTTTTTTCTGCTTACAATTTCCATGGGAGAAAATTATAGGGGAAGAAGTTAGAGAAGAGTGGACTTGAGCCAAAGAACAAAGAGTTACTGTAAGGTACTTGAAGGGCTTTAGACTAGTAAAGAGGTTGAATTTTTAAAAAAGAAATTTGATAAAATTGAGGAAATGTGAAGAACAATTTTCATTGCAAAATTAATCTGTATTCTCTTATGAGATTTTAAGAGATTTAGGATCAAGGGCAATTAGCAAGAGACTAGAAGGCAGATCTTCATGAAAAAAAATCAATTACAGAAAAAGAGAGACTTAATACCACTAGTTGAGGCTAAGTCCTATCTGGCTTGGAACTACTGAGGAATGACATTCCATGTAATCTAAACCATAGGCATTTTTTATCCACTCAGTTTCTCCTATGTGGATATTTGAAGGCAACTATGTGGCACAGTGGATAGAGTAATGGGCAATGACTAGATGTGTGACCCTGGGCAAATCACTTAACCCTTTTCACCTCAGTTCTTTTTCTGTAAAATCAGCTGGAGAAGGAAATGGTAAACCACTCCAGTATCTATACCAAGAAAACCCCAAATTGGATCATGAAGAGTTGGACATGACTGAAATCACTGAACAAAAACAATGAGAATATTTGGAACTGCTGAATGATCGATCCTATGTCTCATTTAATAGGTTCTGCTCTTATTATGAGACTTTCTGAAACCAGAACGAGGATCAAAAGGTAGAAATTCCAAAGTGATATTGTTTGGTTTGATTCCAGTCAAAATTTCCTAACAATTTCAGCTGTCTCAAAGTGGAATGGACTGCCTAAGGAGACCATGGATCCAATTCTTATTGAAATTCTTGAAATAGAGACTGGATGACCACTTGACATATAGGGATTAATTTCCTGTAGAAGTTTGAGTAGTTGTTTATTGAGGTCCCTTTTAACTCTTAGATCTGTGATTCCATAGTCAAGAAACATCTTATCATTTATGGTGAATGACTCTTACATTTGGCTTCCGAGGTAGAATCTTCGAAACATTACAGTTGCAAACAGTGATTAGAGAGTGTTTGAGCAAAGCTCTTCTTTTGCTGCATTTTTTGAGGAATTTTATTTTATTTTAATGTATGCATGAGAGCACCTTTTGGGTAGAGATCTGATATTTCTTTATACTCTATCCAGTACTTTTTATTGCCAACAGAAAATAAATATGGTGGAATCTTGTATCCTCTACACTTGTTATGACTATAGAGATATGGAATAACCTAGAGCATCATTTACAAGAGCCTACATATACTCTTCTCATACCATACTCAAGTAGATGAAACCAAATAATATTTAAAGCAAATAGATAATATTTCAAACCTTAAAGTGCTATATAACTTAGTAAATATAACTATGCATTTTTGTGTGTGGAGAATAATCTCATAAATATTTTGTAAAGATTGAAAAGTAGGCATAGGAGCTCATGGTTGCTGACATCTTCTCTATCAACTTTAGTTTTGTTTTAGTGATGACAATATTATTTTTTCAATAGCATTTAGTATCCTCCTCTCTTTCACATCCCATAATAACTGATTGTTTCCATCAGGTCAAACTATAAATGTCTTCATTGTTCTAAGCAGTGAGTCCTGCACCACACTGCAATTTCCTAAAGATAAGAATGGATGTCCTCTCTGTTAGTGGCATGTGTAGATCTTCCCTATCCTGTAGAGTTTGAGGAAATGGTTCATCCTTAAAAGATACAGATATTTTCCTCTCTGGCTAAAACTTCATATTTATTAGACACTTTTCCCTATTCCAATGTTCTTTTACTCTTCTTCCTTCTTTGTTCTATGTTTCTCAGGGGCAGAAACATACAGATAAGACTTCTGTAGATCACTAGAAAAGTAGCCTGTCCCATGTACCCCCTTAAAATTGGGATCCTGTCTTCTGTGTGCTTCACTACTCCCATCACCATCTCCTGAGGCAAACTGGCAATATCTAGTGTTGCTATCATTCTGTGCTTGCTGTGTCCAATTGCTGTGCATAATTGTTATACTGTTTTGGTGAAATGTGGGCTCTTTCACCTAGCAGCTTTTATCAACCTTAACTCTCTTTTCCTATACTTATATTTCTAGTTAGGACAAATAGTAATTAGCAGACACAGGCCCATGCTCCAGTTGTGACTCTGACCAGTCCTGATCCTCTTTTTCTAAGATGAGGCTTATCCATGTCTTTCTTCTCTCTTCTGCTTCCTGGTCCTTCAGAGAAGATTCTCAAAAGTATTTTTATATGCATATCTAAAAAGTCTAGGTAGGCTTGACTCACATGTAGCATAGTTAGATATTGATCTGGGATTTGGTCCACAATTTCTCCAAAGGATACTGCAATTTCCACTGTTCATGAGAATTGGAGGAGGACTGTGTCACCACTGCCAGAAGCCTAGCTGGGTAGGGATTGGCAGGTTGCAGGACTTTGCAGGACTTCAGTAGCTTGGCAATTTCTCCTTCACTTTCATATCTTCAAGAGAGGTATTGGAAGATATTTATACCTACAACACACCAAATATATTTTATTCTAAGGGGTATGATAAGGGATTTAGAATTAAAAAGGCACTATCCTTGATTTTTCTCAGGAGAAAGATAATAATTAGATCAATAAAACTAGTTTAGCTGCCTCTTACAAAATACTGGTTATATTTTAACCAGTTCCATGGTTTTTCAGGCTTCCTTAAAGTATCAGCTAATATCTGACCTTCTACAAGAAGCATTCCCCAATCCCTCTTAATGTTCTTACCTTCCTTCTGTTTATCTCTAATTTATCTTTGTAATTTTTATTTCTACAAAGTTGTTGACATGTCATCTCCCCATTAGACTATGAGCTCTTTGAGTGCAGGGACTTTGTTTTGTCTTCTATATATTCCTAGTACTCACCATAATGGGTGTCACATAGTGGGCACATAGTTTATTTTCTGGCTGGTTACACAAAAGACCATCACAAATAGTACATAGGCCCATTTATCTAAACCAATAATAATAATAAGTCAGGTAGTGATTCAGATTGGAAACTGACCAAAGTATACACAGTAGTAAAAGAACTCTTTAGCTGAGAGTGAGGTAAAATATTTGAGCTGAACCAAAGATAAGGAACACTTTAACAAGGGAGAGAGGCATCTACTTTGAGCAGTCTCTAGATTTGCAGGCACTGAAAATCAAGAGGTATGTTGGGAGACTCTCAGCAACTATTAAAAAAATGTGCACCTTACTGTAGATACTGCCTCCCTTAAAAGTCCTTTAATATTCTGAAAAATGTCCTTTCTTCAAGCATTCAGATATGCACCATCATGGAGCTATATTCTCGTAGTCAATCAAGAGTCACATCTCCATCTCCATACACAATATGAATTAAAATCTGCCCAATCTTTGGGGGTGGAAGTGTTACATTTATCATCTTATATTTACCCTGTATCAACTTGGTGAATCATGTAGTACAAAAATTATCATCTCCTTCTTATGGTGGAGGAAACTAAGGTTCAGAGAAGTTAAGTTACCTAAATTTATGAACATTGTAAATGACTGCTCCATTATTTAAATCCAATTCTTCTGAACCAGGAATCATTCGAAGAAGAAAATGTGTGTAAGCATATGGTGTCATATAGGATGAATCAGTGTTCACTCTTCTGTTTTCTTTTAAAAAAAATGTGCCTCACTAGAAATTGTGATTTTGAATGGACAGAGATGAGGTAGAAAATGTCTGGCATAATTTCCATTTAATGGGATTTTTGAGGGGTGCATTTGAAGTTACTTTCCACTGTTAAGAGCTGGTATGATAATTTCCTTGAGTTTGGATTCATTTTACTACTTTGGAGGTGTTGCCTGTATGTGTGGTAAAATGTCCTAGTTGGAGGTTTTGAAGGTAGTTTCCATTTTTGAAAATTATTTAGGTGCATACTTCCCAAAAAAAGGACTGTTTCTATTGCTCAATTTCTCTCCTCTTCAGCTCAAGTCAACACCATTCTAATAATTTATTACTTGTTTAAGAAGTTGCAGTCCCTTTGTACCCTGTTTAGATCACCCAATATTTGGAATATTACATTCGATTCTGTGAGTGACAGTTTGAGAAAGAAACTAATAATCTGAAGAGAATCTTTTGAAGGAAATGGGTGTATTTAGCCTGGAGAATAAAAGATTTGGAAGAAAGATATGAGAGTTATTTTTATGTCTTTGAAGAGCTATCACTTAGGCAAGGAATTTGACTTATCCTGTTTGGCAGAACCATAAGGAATGAGTGGAAGTAACAATGAGCCAAATGTACATTCAATTTTAGGGAAAAAATACAAAACAAAATATTTTTAAACAATTTTAGCTACCCCTACAGGAGAATGGGATGCATGGGAAGTGATGAGTTGTCCATCCTTGGAAGTCTTCAAGCAGAGGCTGTATGATTTTATGTTGGGCATGTCATAGAGGAAACACTTTAAGGGAATGAGTTGGACTAAATGAGTGCTCTTCTAACTCTGTTCTGAAATTTTGTGATTTCATGAAGTGCCCTCTATATGTAAGACACCATGGCAGTAGATACTAAGAGACATATCCAGACAGAAAAGATACAGTCTCTCTCCTCAAGGAATTTATAATCAGGGAGGGAATTGGATACATGTGTACAATTAATTAAACAAGCTATATTGTGATAAAAGTATAAATGAATTTTAAGTAATGTGGAAGAAGACCATTCCAGGCAGAGGGAAACAGAATAGGTTTCATGGTGAAGAACTATCCGAGCTGAGTGTGGAGGGATACACAGAATTTCTGCAAGTCAAAGAAGGCTCGAATGGCATCCTGGGTATGGGTATTATTTTTTTTTAATTTGCAACAGAAATGCACTTTCTATGACTGTCAAGCTCCCTGTTTGCCTCAGTTTCTTCATCTGTAAAATGAACTGGAGAAGGAAATGGAAAATTATTACAATTTCTTTACCAAAAAAAACAAAAAACAAACAAATAAAAAAAAGCAGACCAAATGGGGTCATGAAGAGTCAGACATGACTGAAATGGCTGAATAACAACAACAAAATGATGCTTCTAGTGACTTAAGTTCACAATCTCAGAGTCATCTTCAGAAATTCACTATTTATTATTCTTTCTACCACCCCCATATAGATAATTCATTTTTTCATTCTACCTCCACATCTGTCATATTCACCCTGTTCTTTCCACTCAGAAAGTCATCATTCTACTTTAGGCCAGGGCTTAAACTTTTTCACTTGTGACTCCTTTTCACCCAAGAAATTTTTATATGATCCCAGGTATATAGGTATATAAAATAGTTTTAAAAATCAAACATTTACTGATAATAAATCATAAAGAAATTTATTTTAAATAATTATTTGGTATACATATAATTTTACCATTTATTAAACACGAAAGCAGTTTTCATACTAATGAGATGGATGTACTTATTTATTTTTACAAAAAATTAGATCTTGGAGGAATATTTGATACTGCAGGACATAGAGTATCTTCAAAATTTTTCAGAGTTGATTGATATTTTGACTTTATAATTGTCTGAGAACCACTTTGCATAAATAGGTAGTACAAAATGACCATGGTCATTGCAGAAATTGTTGAAAATTCTGTTCTAATCCCAAGCCAAAATTCTTTTAATGATCTTTTTGAGGAAACTCAGGTTTTAAACTTGTGTTCCTTGATAACTCAGCAAACTCTTCTTGAACTTTTAATGGCAGATGACTGACATTTTTTATTTCAATTGAGTATAATTTATAAACCCAACTTAGTTTTTTAAATCAAAATTTGAAGAGAAGTATTTCTGAAACAGTGTCTCCAGGCACGTCAGATGATTAATTGTAACTTCTACAATTAAGTTTTTTGGAATGTTATTTTCAATTGTAAAATCATCTGTAGCTGTAAACATTTCTAAAGAATCATTCTACACCTTATTCTTCCATATATTAACTTTTTTAGTAAAACTTTCAATTTTATCTTTTAACATGAATATCATTGAATTTTTTTAAATTATCTGACAAATAACACAGTATTTTTTTTTTAATTTTTAGGCAATTGGGGTTAAGTGACTTGCCCAGGGTCACACAGCTAATAACTGTCATTTGGTCTGAGGCCAGATTTGAACTCAGGTCCTCTTGACTTCAGGGCCGGTGCTCTCTCCACTGTATAATACATTTTTGAAAACTGTAAGTCATGAAGAAAAAATGAACAAAATTGGGGTTTCTGCTCAGTCAAAACAATAACTTCATGTTTCAATTTCAATAATCTGTTTAAACTTCATTGTCTTCAGAGTCACTTTACCTCTGCATGTAGTAATAAGCTTTTTAAAATCAGAATCCATCTTTCCAAAGGTTTGAAAACAAATGACTGTTAAGGGCATAGCTTTTATTGAAGTTAATGATTTTGATAATATTGAGAAGCACATCTAACTCTGCTGATATATTTTTGTCTATGAGCACCTCCCAACTGATCGCATAGTGAGTAAAAGTGATATACTCATTGCCATCAACTTCAACTTTTGCTACAAATCCAATATTCTCACCCATCATTGCTCCAGAACCATCTGTACAGATTCCAATGCAATATTTCCACTGTAAACCTTCAGTCGTGAAAAAATGATCAGCTTTAAGACATATATCTTGCCCTCTTGTGTGCCTTTCCAAAGGGTGACAAAACAATAATTCCTCATGTATGCTTCCTTCATAAACATATCTTACATATGTTTATATACTTACAAACAAGAACATCAACATCAGTTGTTTCATCTAACGGAATTGGAAACTTTGGGCTGCCCTTAAGCCTGGTAATAAGCTGCTGGAATTGGTTATTATTAATTTCAGAAATTCTTTTGGAACCAGTATCATAAAGAATTCTTATGAATTGATAAAGAAATTTTATGAATTTCATCCTCATACTTTTCCCCATGAACTATTTCTGACATTTTAATAGCAACAGGTAATTGCTTATTTGAAGATTTTTAAAAATCATTCACAGTATTTCTTTGGTTCACTGCAGTATGCTGCATACTTCACATTAAGATGTCTTTTTAGTATGGCTGATTTCACACTCTCCAAAGCCAAAACTTCATTACAAATTAAGCCAAAAAGTTTTTCCACACCATAATCATTATTAGAAGTAAATCCATATCACAAAAATGATTTGACATCTCTTTTTCTTGTCAATTTAGGTGTACTACAAGCTGGTAGCAAAGACTCTGCCATGTTATCATCAGTATTTTTACATCTTCTGTCTAAATTTAGCCACTTATCCATAACTGAAAAAAAAACTTGTCCTAAAACATAAATAAATATTGTTAATAATTTCTCAAATAAATACTAGCTTTAGTGTAATAAATTACATTTGTTTCTGTTTAATTAAAAAAATTGATGTTACTTACATACACATACAGCCACAGATTCCCAAAGTGGGCAATACTACCCCCTGGGAGGTGTTAGAACAATCTAGGGGGGAGTAGTAGCCTCAGGTGCAATTGGGTGCACTGAATCAAAATAAGTGGATGGTGGAAGTATAAAGAAAGAAGAGAAAAAAATTTTGGAAAAAAAAACATTTGCACATGTTTCATCTGTTGTGTAATGGAGTTAAAGTCATTGTGATAATACTAATTTCCAAACAAACACACAAAATGCAAATTGATGCAAGTCGATGAGTGGTGAAATCCACCAAAAAGTCTTAACAAGCAAGTGTTTGCAGGAGAGTATGTTGTGCATTGCTAGGAAGTCCAGTATGCATCAGCAAGAATATATGTGTGTGTGCAATGATTTATTTATAACATGATACCATATGGTTACATGATGCAATATTGCATCATCAAAATTTTAATGTAGGAAAAAAAAATCCCACAAATTTACAATAAATTATTAAATTTAAAATGCATCATTAAATATATTTTATATATTTTTGAAATGATGCAAATTTCAAAAAAGCATTAAAGGGCTAAAGACAGATTTCCAGGGGAGTAATGAGTAACTTTTTAAAGGGATGGTAGGCCAAATAAGTTGCAAACTTTTGAATACAGTGATGATAGTGGAAAAACATTATTAAAGGGCTTTTGACTTTACTTGCTGCAATTAAACATTTATGTTTCTGTAAGAGAAGGATGTAACAACAATTTTAAAAAATCAAACATTTAATATAATTTAATCAAACATTTAATATACAATAGAAAGATATACTAATTTGATAATTGCATCCTGAAGAATGTTGGTAAGAAAATATTAAAAATTGTTATTTTCTGTAATTACACTATTATGTTTCTGTAAGAGCAGAAACTTTGTATGTGCAGTAAAAACACTGCAACTCATAATACATGATGCCTTTGAATCTGAGCTGAGGTGTTTCTGACAGCATTTGTTGGCGTTGTGTGGCATGATGACATGTGTAGTGCAAAGTGCACATGTTGTGTGTTCAGAAACAAGGCGCAGTGAAGTTGTGCAATGCAGCAAGGGCAAACATTGCCAGAAATGCCTTGTATTCATTATGCATTAGATTTTGAATTAATTTTTGGTTGTTGTGCATTCAGAAGCATTTTACTCTTGTCAGATTTGTCACAACCCACCACATCTAGTTATGCAACCCCACATGGGGGTCACAATCCACAATTTAAGAAGTGCTGGCCCTAGACTACTTACTTTTTGTGTCCCTGGTTGCCTTCTTCCAGTTTTCCCTCTCTTCACTTTATTTTTCACACAGCTTCTAAATGAATACTCCTAAAGCACAGGTCTGACCATGCCATTCCCCTAATCAAAAAAACTTCACTTGCTCTATATTCTAAAATTAAATGTAAATTTCTCTGACATCTAAAGCTTTTCAAGCCTAGATTTGTTACCTTTGTTAAATGTAGCTTAGATAAAAGCTCCTATTTCTATTATTATCTATCTCACATGGTACATGTGGTCTTCCAGGACAATAATACATGTTCATAATTATCCTCCAACAAAATCTTTGCTCAGGGAACTGGTTTTCCAGATAATCTCACCCCCTTAGATTCTGCCACTCTTTAATATACTAGTTCAACCCAGGTTTTTCACCACCTCCCAAATCAGACCCTTCATGCTATGACCCAATTGCAGATTGTGTTTCCTATTCATGGAGATTTTTCTAAGCACCCACACACATGTCACTTTTGCTTTTGGTGGGATATAACAATGTTTTTACTCATCAAATCATCATGTGTTTATTAAGGGCTTACTATGTTCCAGGCCTTGTAGTAAATTCTGAAAATTCAAAGGAAGGTGAAAATAGTCCCTTCCCTTGAGGAGCATACTCTCTAATGGGGGAGATAATGTATAATTAATTAGATATATCCAATATACTTATTCATATCTATCTATCTAGAGTAAATGGAAGACAATCTAAACTTGGAAAGGCCTTAGAAGCTGGGGAAAATCTGGGAAAGATTTCCCTCTTGCAGAAGATGGGATTTAAATCTTGAAGGAAGGCAAAGAAGTCAGAGGGGAAGAATTAGAGCATTCCAGGTATGAGAGACATCCAGCACAAAGGCACCAAGATATGAGATAGGGTGTTATATTTAAACAACATGGCTTTCAGCCAAGGTAAATAGCTGTTTACCTTACCAATTTCAATTTCTATACTACAAATTCCTCACAGGACACTCTTGAGAACAATGTTGGAGTAACAGCTGTCTCATACCTTCAGGAATCTATCAAGGATGCAGAGCATGTTTGTGACTTTGAAAACATCAAAGTCTTTGCTTAGTTTGTGTTTGGAGTAGATAGCACTGGCCCCAAGATTGTTTCATTAGGTAGGTACCTACCTCTCCATGTTTCTATTTCAATGGATTTTATTCATGGTCATATATCCCAGTGATTCTAAGAGCATTAGGTGAACCTCTCCCAAATACGGTGAAAGAATATTAGACCTTGTTTCAAGATACTTGTATTTAAATACCATCCTTAACATTTATTAGATTTGTAACCATGGAGTTTATCCTCTCTGAGCCTCAGTTTACCCATGTGTGAAACCAACATAATAATACCTATGTATACTAACTACCTTATGGGCCTGTTGTGAGGAACAAAATAATGTACATATATTGCATTGTAAACCTTAAAAAGCTACCTAAAAGTCAGTTAACATCATCCCCACTATTTATAAGCAAAAAATACCTCCTATGATTTTATCTACTTCATTGAAAGTAGGGGTCCATTGGAAAACAAAGAACTATTATTTTAAGAGTTCATGGCTACGTGTTGACACCTCTTCTTAACCTGAGCTGGCATCTGGCCAATTCCAATAGGATCAAGGGACTGTGATAGAATATGCCAGCTCTATGTTAATCTTAAAGCAGTACTTTACATGCCTGCTTAAGTGAATAAAACTTTGGAAGACTTGGCTGTGACCATCTGGGATGAATTAGCCCAAGGATACCACTAGCAGCTATCACACACTAATCCAAAAAACTAAACACTTTGAATCCTGTTTTCAGTCATGGTGAAATACATGCTGGCACCTATGGCACTCTCTTATTTCACCTACTATGGAGTAGTTTCCAACTGGTAGGTTATCAGTAAAATCAGAAAGTACCAAGTTCAATTCCAAACTGCCACCTTCATAGAGTTCTACTGAAAAAAAAGCAGCCTTGGAAAAAACAATCTATCTGTTCCTAAGGCTGTTTTTTTTGTTTGTTTGTTTGTTTTTGCCTTTTTTTGAATTCCCAGCTTTTGGCAGAGTTCCTGTTACATAGTAGGCACTTAATAAATGCTAGCTGTTAGCTGTTAATTGATTGCTCTTGGGACCAAAATATGTAAGATTCATATCTACCTGCCTGAGCTAAAAGAGAAGAAAACATATGTGTGTGCATATATGCTACGTATGCAATTTAAAAAGATTTAACCATTCTGTCATATGTATTCTGTTACTTTAATTGCCTCAGAAAGAATGTGACAACCCCTCTGCATTGTCTTAGATAGCAAAGCACCAGGATTGTTGTAGAACCACTATTCTGCAATACAATGTGTTTTATTTTCATACTATTTCACTTTATCATTGTATTTTATTGCTTTTAAATGCTTTTTTAAATTTTATTTGTTTTTGGTGAGGCAATTGAGCTAAGTGACATGCCCAGAGTCACACAGGTAGTGAGTGTCATGTGTCTGAAGCTTGATTTGAACTCAGGTCCTGACTCCAGAGCCAGTGCTCTATCCATTGCACCCCCTAGTTACCCTAAATGCTTATTTTAAAATTCATCTTTTATAATCAGTTTAAGTATCCTTCTAAGCAAAATAGAGAAACTGATGCAGTGACTGCAGACAGTGAAGCATTGAGCAAATTTGCAGATCCATGCAGTTTATATGCAAGTAGGTATCATAAAAGAAGCTGAAGTGGATGAATGTCTACCAAAAGGAGAAATGCCTTTAACAATTAAAAGAATAATAAAATAACATGCAGTTGTGACACTAGAACAGTTCAATAGAAACAGAAAATGTTGATTTATAAGAGAAATTATATGTTACACATTATGATTTTAATATGACTTCTGTGCCATAGGGTGTATTCATAGCTTATATAACTGAAATTAAAGGACTGTTTGGATTTTTTTAACACTTGGCAACCCTTTATAAACAATAAGTTGTACATATTCATCATTTGTAAAAATGCCTGAAATAATTGTGCTTCATTTAAGATAAAAAATGCTGTCTTTTTTTAAATAATATTTTATTTTTTCAAATTACAGATAAACATAATTTTCAACATTCACTTTTATAACAGTATGAGTTCCAAATATTTCTCCCTCTCACCCTTTCCCCCTTGCTTCAAGACAGCAAACAATCTGATAGAGGGTATAATTGTATAATCATGTTAAACATATTTCCACATTAGTCATGTTGTGAAAAAAGAATCAGAACAAAAGAGGAAATCCACAAGAAAGAAAAAAAAAGACAAAAAAAATGAAAATAGTATGCTTCAATCTGCATTCAGACTCCACAGATCTTTTTCTGGATGGGGTTAGCATTTTCCATCAAAAGTTCTGGATCATTGTATTGCTGAAGTCTATCAAAATTGGTCATTGCACTATATTGCTGTTACTGTGTATAATGTTCTCCTGGTTCTGCTTACTTCATTCAGCATCACTGCATGTAAATCTTTCAAGGTTTTTTTTTTTAATTCACCTGCTCATCTTTTCTTATAGCACAATAGTATTCCATTACATTCATGTACTACAACTTTTTCAGCCAATCCCCAACTGATGGGCATCCCCTCAATTTCCAATTCTTTGCCACCACAAAAAGAACTGCCATAAATATTTTTGTACCTGTGTGTCTCTGCTCCCCCCCCACCTTTTTTTAATCTTATAGGGATACAGACCTAGTACTGGTATTGCTGGATCAAAGTGTATGCACAGTTTTATAGAACTTTGGACATAGTTCCAAATTGCTCACCAGAAATGTAGAATCAGTTCACTATTTTCTCAACAATGCATTAGTGTCCTAAATTTTGCACATTCTTTTCAACATCTATCATTTTTCTTTTTTCTCATATTAGCCGATCTGGTAAGTGTGAGGTGGTACCTCAGAGATGTTTTAATTTGCATTTCACTAATCAATAGTGATTTAGAGCATTTTTCACATGATTGTAGGTAGCTTTAATTTCTTTATCTGAAAACTATCTGTTCATGTCTTTTGACTATTGATCAATTGGGAAATGATTTGTATTCTTATAAATTTGACTCAGTTCTCCATATATGAGAAATGAAGCCTTTATCAGAACCAGTGGCTGTAAAAATTGTTTCCCAGTTTTCTGCTTCCCTTCTAATCTTGGTTACATTGGTTATGTTTGTGCAAAACCTTTTTAATTCACATAATAAAAATTATCCATTTTATATTTCATAGTGTTCTCTCTCTATTGTTTAGTCATAAATTCATCTCTTCTCTGTACATCTGACAGGTAAATTATGTCTTACTTTCCTGATTATGGTATCACCCTTATGTTTAAATCACATATCCATTTTGACCTTATCTTGGTATATGGGGTGACATGTTAATCTATTCCTAGTTCTTGTCATACTATTTTTGAGTTTTTCAGGCAGTTTTTGTAAAATAGTTCTTATCTCAGAAGCTGGAGTCTTTGCGTTTATCAAACAGTATATTACTATAGTAATTTACTAATGCATTTTGCATACCTAATCTATTCCCCTGATCCACCATTCTATCTCTTAGGCAGTACCAAGTGCTTTTGCTGATTGCCACCACTTTATAATAGTTTTAGATTGGGTACAGCTAGGCCACCTTCCTTTGTTTTTTTTTTTCATTCATTCCCTTGCTATTCTTGACCTTTTGTTCTTCCAGATGAATTTTGTTATTAATTTTTCTAAAGCTATAAAATAATTTTTGATAGTTTGGTATCGTACTGATTATGCAAATTAATTTAGGTAGAATTGTCATTTTTATTATATTAGCTCAGCTTGCCAATGAGCAGGTGATGTTTTTCCAGTTTTTTATATCTGACTTTGTGTGAAAAGTATTTTATAATTGTGTTCATATAGTTTCTGGATTTGTCTTGGCAAGTAGAATACCAAATATTTTATATTGTCTAGAGTTATTTCAAATGAAACTTCTCTTTCTATCTCTTGCTGCTGGGATTTATAGGTAATATATAAAAATGTCAATGGTTTATGTGATTTTATTTTATATCCTTCAACTTTGTTAAAATTGTTTATTATTTCAAGTAGTTTTTAGTTGATTCTCCAAGACTCTCTAAGTATACCATCATATCATCTTCAAAGCATGATAGTTTTGTTTCTTCATATCCTATTCTAACTCCTTTAATTTATTTTTTCTTTTCCTATTGCTAAAGCTAACATTTCTAGTACAATATTGCATAATTGTGGTGTTAATGGGCAATCTTGCTTCACCCTAATCTTTTTGGAAAAGCTTCTAGTTCATCCCCATTACATATAATGCTTGCTGATGGTTTTAGACAGATACTATTTATCATTTTAAGGAAAACCACATTTATTCCTATGCTTTCTAGTGTTTTTAATAGGAATGAGTGGTGTATTTTGTCAAAAGCTTTTTCTACATCTATTGAGATAATAATGTGATTTTTGTTAGTTTTCTTATTGATATGGTCAATTTTACTAATAGATTTTCTAATATTGAATCATCCCTGAATTTGTGGCATACATTCTGCCTGGTCAAAGTATATTATCCTGGTGATAAATTGCCACAATATTTTTCCTAATATTTTATTTAAAATTTTTGCATCAATATTTATTAAGGAAATCGGTCTATAATTTTGTTTTGACTTTTACTTGTTTAGCACCATATTTGTGTCATAAAATAAAATTGATAGAACTCCTTCTTTGCCTAATTTTCTAAATAGTTTATAATATATTGAAATTAATTATTCTTTAAATGTTTGGTACAATTCACTTCTAAATCCATTTGATGCTGGAGATATTTTCATAGAGGGTTCATTGGTGCCTTGTTCAATTTTTTCTTTTTTTTAAAAAATTAATTATTTTTAGTTTTCAACATTCATTTCAAAAAGATTTTGGGTTCCAAATTTTCTCCTCATCTCATCCTTCCCCCAACCGCAACATTGCATGCATTCTGAATATGCCTTCTCCCAACCTGCCATCCCTTCCATCTCCCTCCCCCTTCTCTTATCCCCTTCTCCTTCAATTTTTCTGTAGGGCAGGATAGATTTCTACACCCCATTTCCTGTATATCTTATTTCCCAGTTACATGTGAAAACAATTTTTTTAACTTTTGTTTTTAAAACTTTGGGTTCCAAATTTCCTTCCTTCCTCCGTCCCCACCCACCCTCATTGAGAAGGCAAGCAACTCGATACAGGTTATACATGTGTAGTCATGCAAAACATTTCCATAGTAGTCATGTTGTGAAGAACTAAGTGTATTTCCCTTATTTCTATCCCACCCCCTCATTTATTATAATCTCTCTTTTGGCCCTGTCCCTCCTCAGAAGTGTTTTGCTTCTGATTAAACCCTCACCCAATCTGCCCTTGCCTCTATCATCTTTCTGCTCTCTTGTCCCCTCCCCCCACCCCATTTTCCTGTAGGGTAAGCTAGATTTCTGTACCCAATTGAGTGTGTACGTTTTTCTCTTTAAGCCAAATCTGATGAGAATAAGATTCACTCATTCCCTCTTACCTTCCCCTGTTTCCCCTCCACTGTAAAGTTTTTTTCTTATTGGTTTTATGTGAGATAATTCACCCCATTCTATTTCTCCTTTTCTCTTTTTATCCATGTAATTCTCTGTCACCCCTTAATTTTATTCTCCAGATATCTCCCCCTCATTTTCAAATCACCATGTGCCCTCTTAATCTCTCTTTCTCTCTCTATATATAATATATATATATATATACATATACATATAATTTTTCCCTTCAACTACTCTAATAATGACAAAGCACTCACGAGTTACAAATATCATCTTTCTGTGCAGAATGTAAACAATTTAACCTTAATAAGTCTCTTATGATTTCTCTTTCTCATTGGCCTCTTCATTTTCTCTTGAGTCTTATATCTGAAAGTCTAATTTTCTATTCATCTCTTGTCTTTTCATCAAGAATGTTTGAAAGTCCCCTATTTCACTGAATGGCCATTTTTTTTACCCTGAAGAATTATACTCAGTTTTGCTGGGTAGATGATTCTTGGTTGTAAACCTATCTCTTTTGCCCTCCAGAATATTATATTCCATGCCCTGTGGTTCCTTAATGTAGAAACCGGTAAATCTTGTGTTATCCTGATTATGTTTCCACAATACTTGAATTGTTTCTTTCTGGCTACTTGCTATATTTGCTCCCTGACCTGGAAACTCTGGATTTTGGCTACAATATTCCTAAGAGTTTTCCTTTGTGGATCTCCTTCAGGAGGAGATCAGTAGATTCCTTCAATCTCTATTTTGCCCTCTGGTTCTAGAATATCAGGGCAATTTTCCTTGATAATTTCTTGAAAAATGATGTCTAGGCTCTTTTTTTGATCATGCCTTTCAGATAGTCCAATAATTTTTTAAAATTATCTCTCCTGAATCTATTTTCCAGGTCAGTTACTTTTCCAATGAGATATTTCACTTTGTTTTCTAATTTTTTTCATTATTTTGAATTTATTTTACAGTATCTTGATATCTCATAAAGTCACTAGCTTCTAATTGCTCCATTCTAATTTTTAAGAAAGAATTTTCTTCAGTAAGCTTTTATATTTCCTTTTCAATTTGGCCAATTTTGCTTTTTAAAGCATTCTTCTCCTCACTGGCTTTTTGGACCTCTTTTGCCATTTGGGTTAGGCTATTTTTTGTTTGTTTGTTTGTTTTTTGGCTAGGCAATGGGTTTAAGTGACTTGCCCAGGGTCACAAAGCTAGTGATTGTTTTATGTCTGAGGATAGATTTGAACTTACGTCTGCTTGAATCAAGGGCCAGTGCTCTATCCACTGTGCCATCTAGCTGCCCTCAAGGCTTTTTTTTCTACTTTTTAAAATTGATTTATTTTGATTTATCAATAATCACTTCCATATGCTTTTGAGTTTAAAATTTTTCTTCCCCTTCCTCCCCACCACCCTCCCCAAGGTGATGCATAATCTGAAATAGGCTATACATTTACATTCATATTAAACATATTTTCACATTAGTGATGTTGTAAGTAGAAATTAAAACCAGTAGGAGGAACCATCAGAAAAAGGAAACAAAACTCAACAGAAGAGAAAAAAATAGGAATTTGGCTTCCATAGTTCTTTCTTTGGGTGTGGATAGCATTTTCCATCACAAGACCTCTGGAGATGTCTTAGATCCTTGTATTGCCAGGAAGGGTTAAGGTTATCAATATTAATCATCATGCAATGTGACTGTTATTGTGTCCAATGTTCTCTTGGTTCTGCTCACTTCACTCAACATTAGACCATACAAATCTTTCCAGGTTTTTCTGAAATCATCCTCTTCATAATTTCTTATAGTACAATAGTATTCCATTACATGCATATACCACAACTTACTCAGCCATTCCCCAACTGATAAGCATCCTCTCAATTTCTAATTCTTTGCCAAAGCTATTTTTTAAGGTGTTATTTTCTTCAGTATTTTTTGGGGTCTCCTTTAGCAAGCTGTTGACTTGTTTTTCATGATTTTCTTGCATCACTCTGAGTTTTTCCTCTATTTCTTTTACTTGCATCTCAAAATCCTTTTTGAGCTCTTCCATGGCCTGAGATCAATTCATATTTTTCTTGTAGGCTTTGGACATTTGGATGTTTGGAAGTTTGTTGTCTTCTTCAATTTTATGTTTTGATCTTCTTTGTCATCAAAGTAAGATTCTATGGTCTGACACTTTTTGTGCTGCTTGCTCATGATCCCAGCCAATTACTTGAGTCATAAATTCTTTGTTAAGAAAGGGACCTGCTTCCAGTGTGGAGAATGTACTGTCCCAAGCTTCAGGGGTTTTGTGCAGCTGTTTTCAGAGATACTTCTAGGAATCTGTCAATTTTCAGTTCTTCCTAGGTGTTATGATCAAGGGCAAGCTGTTTACTCCTTTCTTGACCTGTGCTCTGGTCTATGAGTGATCACAAGCACTCTTTTCTGTCTTGGAACTGTGAGGAGGTTTTCCTCTCCGCTGCCACTACAAGCTCCACCAAGCCAGCACTCCTCCTCACCCCAAGACTGCCACCCAGAACTGTGACCCAGATCCAAGCATGGGCAAAGCAAGAGAATCCTATATCAGCAAAGACATACCTGCAATCCCCCTCTGATCAGCCAGTTGATTCCTCCTTAGTCTGTGGGCCAGAAGCTCCAGAGGCAGCCCCTGCCCCAAGGCTGAGCTCAGGGACTGGGGCTGGGACCACAACCAAGCTTCTCTCTCACTGAAGACACACACTTTTCCTACTGACCTTCTAAGTTGTTTTTGGCTTTCATGGGTTGAGAAGTCTGGAAACCACCACAGCTGCCTGTGATTCAGTCCTCCGAGGCCTGCTCCAGGTTTGCTGCAGCCTGCATGCCCACGCCAAACTGCATTCCTATCCCAGTCTGGCATGATATACATTTCTGATCAACCACACAGGCTGTCTTGGGCTGGAAATTTGTTTTGCTCTGTGTTTTTGTGGGTTCTGCTGCTTTAGAATTTGTTTAGAGCCATTTTTTTACAGGTATTTGGAGGGGTTTGCAGGAAAGCTCAGTCAAGTCCACCATCTTAGCTCTGTGCCTCAATTTTTTTTTCTTAAATAAGGTTGCTTAAGTATTTTATTTCCTCTTACATTAATCTGGGCAATTTGTAATTTTTGTAAATATTCATCCATTTCACTAAGATTGTCAGATTTATTGACATACAGTTGGGCAAAATAGCTCCTTATTGTTTTTTTTTTAATTACCTCTTCATTCGTGGTGAACTCACCATTTTAATTTTTTATACTGGCAATTTGGTTTTCTTCTTTATTTTTTAAATCAACTTAACCAAAATTTTATCTATTTTTTTCATAAAACTAGCTCTTAGTTATATTTATTGATTCAATATTTTTCTTACTTCAATTTCATTAATCTTTCCTCTGATATTCAGAATTTCTAATTTGGTATTTAATTGGGAATTTTAAAATTTGTTCTTTTCTAGCTTTTTTCAGTTGCATATCCATTTTATTGATCTGATTTTTCTATTTTATTCATGTAAGCATTTAGAGATAGAAAATTTCCCCTAAGAATTCCTTTGGCTGCATCCCTTAAGTTTTGATATATTATCTCATTATCATCATCATCTTAGATGAAATTATTGATTGTACCAATGATTTGTTGTTTGACCCACTCCTTATTTAGGATTAGCTTATTTAGTGTCCAAATAATTTTTAATCTCTCCTTCCATGTCCCTTTATTGCACATAATTTTATTACATCATAATTTGAAAATAATGCACTTAATATTTCTGCATTTCTGAATTTGATTGTGAAATTTTTATGCCTTAATGAATGGTCAGTTTTTGTGTAGGTGCCTGAGGGAAAAAAAAGTATATTCCTTTCTATCCTCATTCAGTTTTCTCTAGAGGTCTATCACATCTAACTTTTCTAAAATTCTATTCACCTCCTTAACTTCTTTCTTGTTAATTTTGTGGTTAAATTTATCTAATTTTGAAAAGGGACAAGTTATGGCCACCAAGTAGTATAGCTTTGTTGTTTATTTCCTTCTGCAATTAACTTAACTTCCCCTCTAAAATTTGTTTAGTATTGATATTACTTCATTGTCTATAGTACTTTTAAGAAGATGTTGTTTCCTTCCTTATCTCTTTTAATTAGATTTTTTTTGCTTTTGCTTTGTCTCAAAACAGGATTGCTACTTCTGCTTTTTTTTTTAACTCCAGCTAAAGCATAATATATTCTGCTCCAGCATGTTACCTTTACTCTGTGTGTATCTTTGTGCTTTAATCGTGTTTCTCATAAACAAGATATTGTAGGATTCTAGTTTTTAATCCCTTCTACAAAGTGCTTCTATTTTATGGGAGAATTCATCCCATTCACATTCACAGTTATAATTACTAACTGTGAATTTCACCTCATCCTATTTTCCCCCTTTACACTTTCCTCTTCTCTTTCACCCTATCCAACCTCACCAGTGTTTTGCTTTTGACCCCCTTCTTTCTCAATGTGCACACTCTCATTTATTAACCTCTCCCTCCCTTTTCCTTCCTCTCCTGCTTTCCTATAAGGGTAAGATCTAGACTCAAGTGAGGATGCATGTCATTCCCTCTTTGAGCCAAATCCTATGAGAGTAAGGTTCAAACAATGCTCAACTTCCTCCTTCTTTTCCTCTACCATAATAGGTCTTTTGTACCTCTTGATGTGATATAATTTACCCTATTCTGCCTCCCCCTTTCCTCTTCCACCAGTACAATCCTTTTTTAACCACAATTTCTTTTTATATTATCACATCACAGCTAAATTTTACCCCCGCTCTCCATCTATTTATACTCCTTCTAAGTGTCCTAATAAAGATACAGTTCTCAGGAGTTATAATTATTATCTTCCCATGTAGGGATATAATCCATTTAACCTTATTGAATAATACATTTTTTTCCTTTCCTGTTTACCATTTTATGCTTCTCTTGAGCCTTGTGCTTGAAGATCAAATTGTCTTTTCAGCTTTGGTCTTTTCAGCAGGAAAGTTTGAAAGTCCCCTATTTCGTTGACTGTCCATCTTTCTTCCCTGAAAGATTATTGTTAATTTTGCTGGGTAGTTGATTCATGGTTGTAATCAAACCTTCTTTGGCTTCCAGAATATCATATTCCAAGTGCTCAGGTCCTTTAAGGTAGAAGCTGCAAAGTCTTATGTAATCCTGACAGTGGCTTCTTGATACTTGCATTGTTTCTTTCCAGCTGCTTTCTGGCTATAGTATTTTCTCCTTGACCTGTCAATTTTGGAATCTGGCTATGTAATTTTTTGGAGTTTTCATTTTGGAATCCCAGGAGGTAATTGGTAAATTACCTTAATAACATTTGATCCTCTGGTTCCAGAATAAAAGGGCAGTTTTCCTTGATAAGTTCTAGAAAGATGCTCTCCAAGCTCTTTCTTTGGTCAGGTCTTTCAGGCAGTCCAACAGTTCTTAAATTATCTCTCCTTAAATTATCTTCTGCAGCTGGCTGGCTGTTTTCCTCCTGCACTGGGGCTGGAAGTCTTAGTGCTAGCCTGCTGTGCCACTAGTTTGCTGAGCCCAGACTGAAGTGCTCAGTTGTTGATCTATGCTGTAGCTAAGGGCTTCCTGCTGGCTTGTCCTGACACTGCCTGCACTTGACCATATTCCCCTCTTACCAGAGTGAGACAAACCTTTCATGAAGTCCTTCTAAGTTCTTTTGGACTGGAAAATTGTTTCACTCTGTCTTTTTGTGGATTCTCTTCTTCCAGAATGCATTTAGAGGCTTGATTTAACCTTATTTCTGAGGAAAACTGAGGAGAGCCCAGACAACTTTTTGGCTTTTCTACACCATCTTGGCTCTGTACTATCTACTTGTAGAAGACACCATGATTATATTGGTGACAATGGTGCCAGCCAAATATACTTTTGGTGAATTCTTAACATAGTGACAGTTGCTCACAAGATAACATCACAGTTCCTGTTACAAATCTCATTTTCCTTTGTTGATAAAAGTAGGTTACCATGCTATCATCAATCTGTTCTCTTTGGTCATTATTTGTTGTCTTCACCTATGTTTCTTCTACAAGCTCTGTAAGAATTATTTGGCTTAGCTGTGTCATACTCTGTGTAAGGTAATTTCCCTTTTAACTGCTTTCCTTTTTTTAAAGGCAATTTTTTCCATCCTCCCACACAATATGTTACAAGTGACTTTTTATTCTAAACCAGTATTGACCTTTATTGCTTGAAAATAACATCTTGTGTTTGATGACTTCCATTAGTTTCCTCCTGGTGATTCTTACATACAAATTAAACTTTTCCAAAAGACAGTGGTATTAAAAATCAATGCCTTTATTTTTTCCCTCCATTTCACAGTTGGTAATGTATTTAAAGAAGTTGGTTTACTGTAACAACATGCAGTGTGTTCTCATCTTTATCTTTTCTTCTAATTTGGTATTAATTTTGAACTCAATTCTTACTGGTCAATAATCTAAATTTGCATAGTGGAATGAGAAATGTATCCCATATTGGTAATCTGCTGATTTTTGTCCATTAACATATTCACTTTCACCTTTTTTTTACTCTCATTGTAACTAGTGTTTTTAACCTTCTTTTTCATAATCTATTTGAATGAGATACCTATTTAATTGATAGCAATTTACCTATTTCATTTATTGTTCCATATCCATACTTCCCTTCTTAATGTAAATCTAAATAAGAAGATTTAAACAATATGTCGACCATTTTAGAGAACCTTACCAATTTCCTCACAAACTTTTCCCACTACTTCATTCTCCAGTGTATGTTATTGCATAAATTTTAATTATATAAATTGACCTGTTTACTTGCATATTTTATATTGTTGTTGTTCAGTTATGTTTGAATCTTTGCAATCTGTTTTGGGATTTTCTTGACAAAGAAACTAGAGTGGTTTGCCATTTCCTTGTCAAGCTCATTTTACAGACAAAACTGACACAGTGTTAAGTGACTTGCCCAGGGTCACACAGCTAGTAAGTGTCTGAGGCTAATCATTATAAGTCAAGGTCATCCAAAATCTCATTAAATGATGTTTCTATTTTCCTTTAAACTTACAATGAAACTAACTCTTTTATTTACTGTGTTGAGGAGAATTTATGAGCTACTATTGGTAGGTTATATGATTTTGAATACATAGCCTTTTCCATCTTTTCAGATATGATAGAGATTGAATGTCTGATTTCAATTTGTTCATTAAGCAAGTGACTGCTAAGGAAACTGAAAATTTCCAAGGTTATGTCCATTAAATATACTCCATTAGAATCTCAGAAACAGATCATCTCAATGTCAAGATTATTTTTTCAGAGATATTATCAATAAATGGCCTATAAGCCACCATAATTGTCTTCTTTTAAGTTCTTATAATTTTTGATCACATATGGAAATTAGTTAAGGTATAGTGGGCCAGTCAGGCATTTCCCATAATATCAGACATTTAAATACAGCCTTCATGGCAGTAGAATACTGCTACTCCTTGCCTGCCCTTGAATTGTTAAAAAAAATAGTACATTTTTATATGTAACTGGACAAATAGTCTGCCAGCTACAGTAGTTATTTAAGACATACTATTATCTATCTTCTGTGTAATTGGTCTTCTAATCTCTATTAGTTTCTGTGAGTGGACTTATGATGCTGAATTGCTATTGAAAAAACAAGACTCACTTTCCATATAATCATTGGAATTTTCATTTCTACCTGCAGATTAGTAATTCCCAGTCTTGGTTATTCAAGTATGGTCAAATAGGGTCATATAAATGACTAACAAGGACAGGGAAGTGAATCATGACAATATAATTGGTACATTCTAGACCTTTGGGATAGCATAGTTAGTCAGACATACATTGTATCAGTGAGTGGATCAAATGACTGAACCCTGATTGTTGCACCATTCTATCAGACCTGAATTGCACCAAGTGAATCCTTCTTTAAAAAAAAAATTGAACAGGACATTTTTAAGCACAAATTAATGATGGGTAAAAATAGCTTATCTAACTATCTAACCATGCTTTTCCAAGACTGAAGACGATCTCTAAAACTGAACAACTATTACATTGCCTTTACTCCCTTTACTGAGAAGATAGGAGCATGAGATAATATCATCATAAAATTATTATTGAAACTGAATGCTTAATAGTCTGAGGAAGCACAATGTATAATGGAATTTTCAGGAGAAAGAAAGCCTACTTGCCTCAATGGAAGAAAGAACATGTTCCAAATATAAGAAAAACTTGTTTTTATGGAAATTATAATAATATAATGGCAAGAGATACCAGTCGGTTTTCAATAGGAATTTTAATGATTTGAGCATTAGAGTCAGAAGCAAAGATTTTCAAAGTGCTTTGTTACTCTTGTTCTCTAACACAAATTTGGGTAGCATAGGAAATTGTAGTTGAATATTCTTTGAAAGACCATCTATTTAAGCTTATGCCTATAAAGTTCAATTTAATTTAACAAATATTTATTAAGTTTCCACTGTATGTAAGTCATATTCTTATCTATGGCACATATTTTGCACATAAGTGCTGGGACTTGGCAATAGAAGATCTTGGACTCAATTACACATTGCCTTTGTGATCTCAAGCAAGTCATAAGGTCGTAGGAGTCAGTTCATTGTAATTAAATGCCATAACCAATTATTATATTCCTACTGTATACCAAATACTCTGCTTGGGGCCTGATTGGGTATACAGAGCCAGAAATTAATACTCGCTGCCCTCAGGGAACTTACAACCTACTAGGACATAGTGCTAGAAGTGACAGCTTTTAAACTGACAGTAGGTCTTCTAAACCAACCCTCTCATTTACCTACTATGAAAGTTACTTGTAGGTTATAGTTAAACCTGGTGAAAGCCAGTATGGAAATTCACTTTTTATCTCAACTCTGAGTTCAGCATTCTTTTTCACTACACCGTATCAATTTTTTTTTCCAGGCACAAAAAGGAAATTTTATTTGGAGACCTTGGTTTGGCCAAGTTTTCAACAGACTAATAAATCTTTCATTCTCATTTGCAAATGCAATTATTTTTAAAAATCCAATTTATTAAACATTTATCAAGTACTGAATAGGTGTGATGCTCCATTATAGGCTCTTGTGATGTGCAGGTCAACCAATTTAAAACAAGAAAATTGGGGCTGAAGTTGATAACCAGAGTGAGTCAAACCCGAAGAACAAATCAGTGAATTGGGCATGCATCCCAAAACAAAAACAATAGTAATAAGTTGAGAAACAATCAAAACTCTCCAAAAAAGTAGAAATTCAGAAAATTAAAGAGATTAATGAAATTGAAAGCAAAAGATCATTGAAAAAATTGATTGATAAAATTAGGTGTTTTTTGAAGGGATAAAATAGATAAACAGCTAATCTTATTTTTTTTTCACTCTTCCTGGTAATATTTATTTATTTATTTTCAACATTTACTTCCACAAGACTTTGAGTTCCAAATTTTCACCCCATCTCACCCCTCCCCCCACCCCAAGATGGCATGCATTCTAAATACCCCTTCCGCTAGTCTGCCTTCCCTTCTATCTCTCCCCCCCTTCTCTTATCCCCTTCCCCTTCAATTTTCCTGAAGGGCAGGATGGATTTCTTTACCCCATTTCCTGTATTTCTTATTTCCCAGTTGCATGTGAAAACATTTTTTTAAACATGTGTTTTTAAAACTTTGGGTTCCAAATTTTCTCCCTTCCTCCCTCCCCACCAGCCCTCATTGATAAGGCAAGCAACTAAATATAGGTTATATACACGCAGTTATGCAAAACACTTTCATAGTAAACATGCTGTGAAAAACTAACTCTATTTCCCTTAATCCTGTCCCACTCACCGATTTATTCTATTCTTTCTTTTGACCCCGTCCCTCCTCAGAAGTATTTGCTTCTGATTACTCCCTTTCCCAATCTGCCCTCCTCTCTATCATTCCCCTACTCTCTTGTCTCCTTCCCCCCCATTTTCCTGTAGGGTAAGACAGATTTCCACACCCAATTGAGTGTGTATGTTATTCCCTCCTTAAGTCAAATCCTATGAGAATAAGATTCACTCATTCCCTCTCACCTTCCCCCACTTCCCCTCCACTGTAACAGTCTTTTCTTTTCTGTTTTTTTTGTGGGATAATTTACCCCATTCTACCTCTCCGTTTCTCCTTCTCCTAGTATATTCCTCTCTCAACCCTTAATTTTATTCTCCAGATATGACCCTTTAATTTTCAACTCACCCTGTGCCCTCTATCTATCTATCTATCTATCTATCTATCTATCTATCTATCTATCTATCTATCTATCTATCTATCTATCTATATCTATATATGCATACATATAATTTTTCCCTTCCAACTACCGTAATACTGACAAAGGTCTCATGAGTTACAAATATCATCTTTCCATGCAGGAATATAAACAGTTCAACCTTAATAAGTCTGTTAAGATTTTCTCTTTCCTGTTTACCTCTTCATGTTCCACTCGAGTCTTGTATTTGAAAATCAAATTTTCTATTCAACTCTGGTCTTTTCATCAAGAATGCTTGAAAGTCCTCTATTTCACTCAATGACCATTTTTTCTCCTGCAGGATTATACTCAGTTTTGCTGGGTAGGTGATTCTTGGTTGTAATCCTATCTCCTTTGCCCTCTGGAATATTATATTCCAAGCCCTCTGCTTGATTAGTGTAGAAGCGGCTAAATCTTGTGATATCCTGAGTGTGTTACCACAATACTTGAATAGTTTCTTTCTGGCTGCTTGCTATATTTTCTCCTTGACCTGGGAACTCTGGAATTTTGCTACAGTATTCCTAGGAGTTTTCCTTTGGGTATCTCTTTCAGGAGGAGATTAGTGGATTGCTTCAATTTCTGTTTTGCCCTCTGGCTCTAAAATACCAGGGCAGTTTTCCTGGACAATTTCTTGAAAGATGATGTCTTGGCTCTTTTTTTGATCATGGCTTTCAGATAACCCAATAATTTTTAAATTCTCTCTCCTGGATCTATTTTCCAGGTTAGTTGTTTTTACAATGAGATATTTCCCATTGGTTTCTATTCTTTCATTCTTCTGATTTTGTTTTTCAATGTCTTGATTTCTCTTAAAGTAACTAGCTTCCAAATGCTCCATTCTAATTTTTAACAAATTATCTTCCTCAGTGAGCTTTTGGACTTCCTTTTCCATCTGGCCAGTTCTGCTTTTGAAGACATCCTTCTCCTCATTGGCCTTTTTGGACCTCTTTTGCCATTTTAGTTAGGCCATTTTTTAAGGTGTTATTTTCTTCAGTATATTTTTTTGAGTCTCCTTTAGCAAGCTGTTGACTTGTTTTTCATGATTTTCTGGCATCACTCTCAGTTTTTCCTCTATTTCTCTTACTTGCTTCTCAAAATCCCCTTTGAGCTCTTCCAAGGCCTGGGACTACTTCATATTCTTCTTGGAGGCTTTGGATGTAGGAGCTTTGGCTTTGTTGTCTTCTTCTGGTTGTATGTGTTGATCTTCTTTATCACCAAAGTAAGATAATATAGTCTGACTCTTTTTGCACTGCTTACTCATGATCCTGGCCAATTACTTGAGTTTTAAACTCTTTGTTAAGGTAAAAGTCTGCTTCCAATGTGAAGAGTGTACTGTCCCAAGCTTCGGGGTTTGTATAGCTGTTTTCAGAGGTACTTCTAGGGACCTGTAAATTTCCAGTTCTTCCAAGGGGGTATGATAAAGGGCGAGGTGTTTCCTCTCTACTGCCATAACAAGTTCCACCACACCAGTGGTCCTCCTCACCCCAGGACCGCCCCTCAGAACTGTGACCCAGATCCAAGCACCAGCAAAGCAAGAGATTCCTGCCTCAGCACTGGCAAAGAGATCCCTGCAATCCCTCTCTGATCAGCCACTTGATTTCCTCTCAGTCTGTGGGCCAGAAGCTCAGGGAAAAGCCGCAGCCCCGGGCTGCGCTCAAGACTTGCGGCTGACACCTAGCTCCTCTCTCACCACAGTCACTGACTTTTCCCACTGACCTTCTAAGTTGTCTTTGGTGTTCATGGGTTGAGAAGTCTGGGAACTTCCACAGCTGCCTGATTCAGTCCTCTGAGGCCTGCTCCAGGTTCACTGTGGCTGCACGCCCACACCAAACTGCGCTCCTCTCCCAGCCCGGTGTGATATACCTTTCTGATAAACCATCCAGGCTGTCTTTGGCTGGAAATTTGTTTCACTCTATCTTTTTGTGGGTTCTGCTGCTCTAGAATTTGTTTAGAGCCATTTTTATAGGTATTTGGAGGGCTTTGGGAGAGAGTTCAAGACAGTCACTGCTTTCCCTCCACCATCTTGGCTCTGCCCCCACAACACTGTATCTTGACTATATCTGAGCCTCAATTTCTATAAAAAGGACCATCATAATAATAATTGCACATTGTATTTTTCACAATGGTTTTGAAAATTTAATATAATACTCAACATGACAATCTTATCACTATAAAACTCTATAAAAATGTGAGATACTGCTACTATGACTACTACTACTATTATGACTATTAATACTTCTACTACTACAACTACAACTACAACTACTATTATTTCTATTAGTATATTAAGAGACAAATAGAACTAATAACTAAACAGTGAAATTAGCCTAATGCCACTAAGTAGAGGGAACTGTGGCATAACAAATCCCTCAACTCAGATTAATTAAAATTACATGTTCCATTTTGTTGTCCACTAAAATATGCATTGTCTCTACAGAGAACAACATCCACAGTATATTATAGTCACTACTAGCCTCTTCAAGTGATAATAATTGTATTTTCTGAATTTTGCTAGAAGGGGCCTATCTTGAGTCAGTACTGTCACAAACGAGAATTCTTAGGAAGGTCTCTGGCTTTACTCTGCTAAGAATTATATTTAACAATTAAGTCACAAACAGAAACTAGTGATTCTATAATTGCCTAAATATATTGGCTCAAAATTTTCAGTTGTGGGTAATCATTTGGACAGTCACTTCAAAGAAGATATCACAACTCCTTCATCGCCTGCTTCTCATGGGTAACTCTGGACCATGTCCTCCCATCAGTTTGTCAAAGGAGGGCCACAAAATTTTCTGGAGATCTCCTTCATATCCTCTTAATATTGTGAAGACATAGAAAGAAAAGTGGTGCATTTTTTCCCCAAATAAGTAAAAACAAGAGGTCACTTAGTTTTTATGGGAACCCAAATAAGTGCTCCTCAAATGGGGTGGAAGAAAGGCAAAGCTTCTATATCCAAAGCCTCCAAGAAAATTATGAATTGGTCTCAGGGCATGGAAGTGCTCAAAAAGGATTTTGAAAAGCAAGTAAGAAAAATAGAGGAAAAATTGGGAAGAGAAATGAGAATGATGCAAGAAAATCATGAAAAACAAGTCAACAACTTGTAAAAGAGACACCCCAAAAATACTGAAGAAAATAATACCTTAAAAAATGGCCTAACTCAAATGGCAAAAGAGGTCCAAAAAGGCCAATGAGGAGAAGGATGCCTTCAAAAGCAGAACTGGCCAGATGGAAAAGGAAGTCCAAAAGTTCACTGAAGAAGATAATTTGTTAAAAATTAGAATGGAACATTTGGAAGCTAGTTACTTTAAGAGAAATCAAGACATTGAAAAACAAAATCAGAAGAATGAAAGAATAGAAACCAATGGGAAATATCTCATTGTAAAAACAACTAACCTGGAAAACAGATTCAGGAGAGATAATTTAAAAATTACTGGACTATCTGAAAGACATGATCAAAAAAAGAGCCTAGACATCACCTGTCAAGAAATTATCAAGGAAGATGGTGGAGTAAAAGCAGTGACTTGCTTGAGCTCTCCCCCAAACCTCTCCAAACACCTTTAAAAAATGGCTCTAAACAAATTCTAAAGCAGCAGAAAACACAAAAAGATAGAGTGAAACAAATTTCCAGCCCAAGATAGCCTTGGTGGTTGATAAGAAAGGTATATTGTGCTGTGAGGGGAGAGGAGTGAAGTTCAGCATGGGCACACAGGCAAGGCAGGCCTCAGGGAACCTGAGGCACACCTCAGTGGACTGAATCTCAGGCAGCTGTGGTGGTTTCCTGCCTTCTCAACCTATGAACTCCAAAGACAACTTAGAATGTCAGTGGGAAAAGTCTGTGACTGCTGTGAGAGGCATGGTCCCAGCCCTAGTCCCTGAGCTCAGCCCCAGGGTGGCGGCTGCTTCCAGAGTTTCTGATCCACACACTGAGGGGGAATCAAGCACCTGATCATAGGGAGACTGCAGGGATTTGTCTGCTGGTGCAGGATTCTCTTGCTTTGCCTGTGCTTGGATCTGGGTCACAGTTCTGGGTGGTGGTCCTGAGGCTAGGAGGAGCCCTGGCTTGATGGAGCTTATAGTGGTGGTGGAGAGGAAATTCTTCTCACAGTTCCAAGACAGAAAAGAGTGCTTATGGTCACTGATAGACCAGAGCACAGGCTAGGAAAGGAATAAACACCTTGCCCTTGATCATAGCACCTTGGAAGAACTGAAAATTTACAAGTCCCTAGAAGTATCTCTGAAAACAGCTGCACAAAACCTCTGAAGCTTGGGACAGTGCATTCTCCACACTGGAAACAGGTCCCTACCTTAACAAAGAGTTTGTAACTCAAGTACTTGGCTAGGAACACGAGCAAGCAGTGCAAAAAGTGTCAGACTATATTGTCTTACTTTGGTGACAAAGAAGATCAAAACATATAACAAGAAGAAGACAACAAAGTGAAAGCTCCTACATCCAAAGCCTCCAAGATAAATATAAATTGGTCCCAGGTCATGGAAGAGCTCAAAAAAGATTTTGAGAAGCAAATAAGAGAAGTAGAGGGAAATCTGAGAGCGATGCTAAAGGAGACCCTAAAAGAAATACTGAAGTAACTAACACCTTAAAAAACAGCCTAACCCAAATGGCAAAAGAGGTCCAAACAGCCAATGAGGAGAAGAATGCCTTAAAAAACATAATCAGCCAAATGGAAAAGGAAGTCCAAAAGCTTACTGAAGAAAATACTTCCTTAAAAATTAGAATGGAGAAATTGGAAGCTAGTGACAATTTGAGAAATCAAGGAACTGTAACACTTATCTAAAAGAATGAAAAAAATAGAAAAGAATGTGAAATATATCATTGGAAAAATAACTAACCTGGAAAATAGATCCAGGAGAGAGAATTTAAAAATTATTGGGTTATCTGAAAGCCATGATCAAAAAAATAACCTAGACATCATCTTTCAAGAAATTATCGAGGAAAACTTCCCTGATATTTTAGAAGCAGAGGGCAAAATAGAAATGGAAAGAATCCATTCATCACTTCCTGAAAGAGTTCCTCAAAGGAAAACTCCTAGGAATATTATAGCCAAATTCCAGAGTTACTAGGTCAAGGAGAAAATATAGCAAGCAGCCAGAAAGAAACAATTCAAGTATTGTGGAAACACAATCAGGATAACACAAGATTTAGCAGCTTCTACATTAAGAGACCAGAGGGCTTGGAATATAATATTTTGGAGGGCAAAGGAGATAGGGTTACAACCAAGAATCACCCACCCAGCAAAACTGAGTACAATCCTTTAGGGTAAAAAAATGGCCATTCAGTGAAATAGGGGACTTTCAAGCATTCTTGATGAAAAGACCAGAGATGAATAGAAAATTTGACTTTGAAATACAAGGTTCAAGTGAAACATGAAGTGGTAAACAGGAAAGAGAAATCATAACAGACTTATTAAGGCTGAACTGTTTACATTCCTGCATGGAAAGATGATATTTGTAACCCATGAGTCCTTTATCAGTGTTAGGGTAGTGGGAGGGAAAAATATATGTATGTTTATATAGATAAATAGATAGATAGATAGAGGACACAGGGTAAGTTGAGGATGAAGGGATGATATCTGGAGAATAAAATTAAGGGGTGAGAGAGGATTATAATGGGAGAAGGAGAAAGGGAGAGGTAGAATGGAGTAAATTATCTCACATAAAATGACAAGAAAAGGCTTTTACAGTGTAGGGGCAGAGGGGGAAGGTGAGAGGGGATGAGTGAATCTTATTCTCATAGGATTTGGCTTAAGGAGGGAATAATATACAAAGTTGGGTATGGAAATCTATCTTACTCTATAGGAAAATAAGGGGGTAAGGGAACAACAGAACAGGGATCTTTTAGAGGGGAGGGCAGATTGTGGGAAGGAATAAACAGAAGCAAACACTTCTGAGGAGGGACAGGGTCAAAAGAAAGAATAGAATAAATGGGGGGTAGGATTGGATGATGGGAAATATAGTTAGTTTTTCACAACATGACTACTATCGAAGTGTTTTGCATGATTACACATGTATAACCTGTAACAAATTGCTTGCCTATTCAATGAAGGTGGGTGGGAAGGGAAGAAGGGAGAAAATTTGTAACACAAAGTTTTAAAAACAAATGTTAAAAAAATAAATAATTAAAAGTGTATATGAAATTTAAAAAAATACACTCTGAAGAAGACAACAAAGTCAAAGTTCCTACATCTAGAGCCTCCAAGAAAAATAGGAATTCATCTTAGGCCATGGAAGAACTCAATAAAGATTTTGAAAACTAAGTAATAGAGTTAGAGGAATAATTTGGAAGAGAAATGAGAGTAATGCAAGTAAATCATGAAAAAAAGTCAATAGCTTGGTAAAGGAGACACAAAAAATACTGAAGAAAATAACATCTTAAAAACCAGACTAGGCCAAATGGAAAAGGAGGTTCAAAAGCTCACTGAAGAAAATAATTCCTTAAAAATTAGAATGCAGCAAATGTAACCAAATGACTTCATGAGAAACCAAGAAAGAATAAAACTAAGCCAAAAGAATTAAAAAATAAATAGAAGACATTGTGAAATATCTCATTGGAAAAACAACTGACCTGGAAAATAGATCCATGAGATATAATTAAAAAAAATATTGCACTATCTGAAAGTCATGATAAAAAAAAAAAGAATCTACCCATAATCTTTGAAATTATCAAGGAAAACAGAAAATACTGCAAGCAACCAGAAGGAAACAATTCAAGTACTGTAGGGTCACTATCAGGATAACAGAAGATTTAACAGCTTCTACCTTAAAGGACTGGAGAGCTTGGAATATGATATTCTGGGGTAAAGGAGCTAGGATTACAATCAAGAATCACCTACCAAGGAAAACTGAGTATATTTTTTGAGAAAAAAAAATGAACATTCAGTGAGACACAGGGCTTTCAAGAATTGTTGATGAAAAGACTAGAGGGGAATAGAAAATTTGACTTTCAAATACAAGACTAAAGTGAAACATAAAAAGGTAAATATGAATGGGAAATCATAAGGGACTTAATAAATTTAAACTTTTTACATTCCTACATATGAAGATGATATTTATAACTCATAAGACCTTTCTCATTATTAGGGTATTTAGAAGGAGTATATATTGACAGAAAGCACAGTTGTGAGTTGAATGTGAAGGGATGATATCTAAAATATATATATATATATAATTAAGAGGGGAGAGTGGAATGTAGTGGGAGAAAGAGAAAGGGAGAAGTACAGTGGGGTAAATTAACTCACATAAATACATGAAAGGGAAGAGGGTGGAAGTAAGGAAGAGTGAGGGAACCTTACTCTTATCAGAACTGGCTCAAAGATGGAATAACATACACGTACAATTGGGTATAGAAATATGTCTTAGCCTACAGGAAATTAGGAGGGGAAAAGGATAAGAGAAGGGGGGTTGATAGAAGGGAAGGCAGATTGGGGGAGGGTATAGTCAGAAGCAAAACACTTTTGAAGAGGACAGGGTAAAAGGAGAGAGAGAATAGACTAAATGAGGGGCCAATAGGATGGAATGAAATACAGTTAGCAATAGTAACTATGAAAAAAAATTGAAGCAAATTTCTCTGATAAAGGCCTCATTTTTCAAACATGTAGTGAACTGAATCAAATTTGTAAAAATAGGAACCATTCCCCAATTGATATGTGATCAAAAGATATGATCAGTTTTCAGATGAAGTAATTAAAGCTATCTACGCCATATGAAAAAAATGGTCTAACCCACTATTAATTGGAGAAAAGCAAAGTAAAACAATTCTGAGATACTACCTCACACCTATTAGATTGGTTAATAGAACAGACAGAAAATTTCAAATAGTGGAGGTGATGTGGGAAAAATGAGACATTAATTCATAGCTGGTGAAGTTGTGAACTGATTCAACCATTCTGTAGAGCAATTTGGAACTATGCCCAAAGGGCTATAAAACCACACATACCCTTTGATTTACCAATACCACTACTAGGTCTGTATCCCAAAAGAGATGAAAAGAAAAAGGACCTACGTGTGCAACGATATTTATAGCATCTCTTTTCTGGGGGCAAAGAATTGGAAATTGATGAGATGCCTATTCATTGGGGAATGGCTGAACAATTGTGTTATGTGATTATGAGCAAATACTATTGTACCATAAGAAATAATGAGCAAGATGCTCTCGAAAACCTGGAAATACTTTCATGGGTTGATGCAAAGTGAAATGTACTGTGCACAAGGTAACAGCAATATCATAGTATGATCAGCTATGAATGACTTAACTATTCTCAGCAATGCAATTATCTAAGATAATTCTGAAGGAATTATGATGAAAAATGCTATCTATCCCCAGAAAAAAGAACTGATGGTGTTTGAATATGGATTGAAGCATACTTTTTTCAAACTTTATTTTTCTTGAGTTTTTTTCTATGTTTTCTTTCACAACACGACTATTATGGATATGTTTTGCATGACCACACATGTACAATCTATATCAAATTGTTTGCCTTCTCAATGGGGGTTGGCAACAGAGAAAGAGAGAGAATTTGGACCTCAATGTTTTGAAAATGAATATTAAAAATTGGTTTTTACATGTAACTGGAGAAAAAATAAAATACTATTTTAAAAAATCATATAACCTAACAAAAATAGCGGTGCTAAATCATTTTGCCCACATAATTATTTTGACCTTTTTATAGATATAGCTTGAGCTATATAGCTCAAGAGATTCAGAGATATAGCTCTGAATCCAAACTATTTACAGGATTTCTTTCTTTCTTTTCTTCTTCCTTTCTTTCTTTCCTTCTTTCCTTCTTTCTTTCCTTCTTTCCTTCTTTCTTTCCTTCCTTCTTTCTTTCTTTCTTTCTTTCTTTCTTTCTTTCTTTCTTTCTTTCTTGTAGTAAATATCTAATTCTATCCTTAAAGGTACTACTTAATATTGCAAATCACTGAGGTCAGTCCAACATTTATTGAGCTTTTTTTATTTTTATTTTTATTGTTATAAAAAGTAGTACTTATTTGTATTAAAAAGCAGTACTTAAAAAAGTGAAAATAAAACAAAATAAATGAAAAGAGTGATTACTATTTTTCTTGTTGTCATGTTTATAGCAACTGAGAAAAATGATTATTTTCTTTTTTTCAGGTTCAAAAAGCATTTATTAATCATTTACTTTTCCTATTTCTGCACAGATGTCAGACACCATACAAAAAGAATGGTTAGTCAAAAGTATGGTAACCACTATTAAAATTAGATTGTTGCAAAGCATTAACTCCTCCCACCGCATTACATCCCCTGAGCCATGGTTCCCTCAACTAGGAATACTAATAATTGCATTGCCTATGTAACAAGATTTCAAAGCAAGTACCACATAAATATGAATGCTATTATAGTCAACCCATCCATGTCAATGTACATCACTGATGTACATATATAAAATGCAAATTAATCTAACCAGAAATTTTAGTGTCATGTCCTCCCCCAATATAAAAACAGGATTGGGATGAGAGTAGAAGAGTAAAGCATAAACCCCAGTATAGTCCCTGTACCCAGCCAAAGTTGAGTAAAAAGTTTATAATAGATAAGCTTTCCTGTCCTGCATAGAACAAGACAGTTTCTCCTCAGAAGAGGATTTAGACCCTGACCAAGATGAATGTCTCCCAAGATGGTCAGATGATTAACCTAGCTGTTTCCTGAATATTTAGATTTAGGATCACAGGTTTTCTCAATTATATTTGAAGCATTTGACACATGACAAGTGAGATATAAGTGAATCAGGGTGGCCAAGGTTTGGAAGAGGTGGTAGTAAATGAATGTTCTTTCTGAATTTTTGTGTCAATATTTATTTGAAATTATCTTGTGGGAGGACAAGTTAACTGTAGTCTGCTAAAAAACAAAGGAACTATGTAAAAAGGTAGAGAATTTTGGCAGTCAGCAGATCTTAAAGAGATGCCTTTCCTTTTTATTTCTTTTTTGGGGGGGAGGGATATCTTAAGAAAAAGTAGTCTTTAAGTGAAATGGGGAGAAGTAAAAGTTATTAAATGACTACAGGTAGAAATCTGAGAAGGGCCAATGTAAATTCCAAAGGTCAAACAATTCTCACAGGCCTAATATTTGAGGGGAGAAACTATTGACAAATAGACTTAAGACAAATGCTGACCTGAATTTGTATGAGTTTCTTTAGCAGGAATTCCCTATATTCGTAAGAACAAGAGGTCCAGTCCCTATCCTTATCCTATTGGTCAAACTACATTACAATTACTTTCAAATGACACATTTATTTAAGCCAGTGTGACTCTTTCTAGCTAGAGAATCACAAAGCTGGAAGGGGTAATCTACTTGAGTTCTCTCCAGGGGAACTGGAAAATAAATGCTAAGGGCAGATCTAAAGTTTTCAAGTTATAAACTCAGAGGTCCCAAGTTTAAAGTTGCACCAGTGACATTTCTAAAACCCCTGAGATTTATGAAGATGATACTAATGTAATAGAAGATGCGTCTAATGTAATAGCCTTCCCCTAGCAGGACAAGGATGGCTCAGCACTGAAATGAGGTTTTCCTTAAAAAAAAACCCAATGATTTCAGTACATTATCCCTCAATGAAAAAGCTTAGCAACAGCAAAAGTGTAGTCTAAGACTTACTTGAGTATTGGCTGGTATCTTCTTTTGCCTCACTGTACCCAATGCAATGCTGAGCATAGAGTAGATAGTTCAATAAATATTGGACTGACTTCAGTGATTTGTACGTAATACACTTCCATGCCTGTAGATGGCATGAGGCTGTTCAGCTTTAAACATCTAAGACAGTAGAAACCTCTTTGCAAGTTAAGTAAGACATCAAAAGTCAGTAATGTGGGGGACCCCTGAGAACAGGTCAATAGATTAACATGTGCTACTTAATGTTAGGATAAATATCTCCTTTTCCCCCTACAGCGCCCACAATGTACATTTTCTAAAGGCTTTGGGGACTATTAACTTCTAAAGCAACTTCTAGAGCAACTGGCTTTTTGGACTATTTGTCTAAAAGAGCTTGAGCCAAAGGAAATGACGCAAGCTAAGGAACACTTTTGTTTAAGTCTTTACTTTGAAGGGACCATCCCCCCTCTCCTCCTAAAAGTAACATGGTATTCATAAGCACCTGGTTCTGTTCCATTAAGAGTAACTCCAAGGATCCTAAATGGCTATGTCAGAAACATCATTATGCTAAAATCCATCCAGATAGGGCTATTTTAAGGATGCCCATTACTTCCCAATGGTTCATTGATATTTATTATAATGAAGCCCTTGAGAATGCTACAAGGAATTGTATACAATTGTTAACTCCTTTCTTTAAGAATTTTCTTCAGCACTAAAACCATTTAGGAAACAGTGTAGCATTCTCCAGCTTACCAAAAAAGCTGGACTCATTAAATGAGTTAGTATGAAATAACAGATAAGAATATTCACTCTTAGGATGAGCTTTCAGTCTGTATGAAGCTAGATTCTCTAGACTCCAAAAAGATTAAAGTATCATACAGTAGGGCAACTGAATTGCCAACCTAGCTATCAAATATGAGCTTATTATTTTAATTGTATCCATTTTTGCAGTAGTTTTCATGGATTTCTGGATGGATGTCACACACAAAAGCCAACAGGTTTTCCAGGACTTCCTCTCTGTTCTTCTGGAAGTGGTTCTGGAGGACAGATATCTTCTCCAAGGTTTCCTTTTCTATTTCAGAGCTGCAACTTCCATAGCTATCTGGTTCTTTTCTTTGCAGGCTTCAGAAACCTACTGGGCGGCGTGCTTCTCCACCTCTAGCAGCTGCTGGATACCCTGAGATTGGCTGGTCATGGCGATGCCAACAATGTTAGGTCTCAACAGCTCCCAAACCTTCTTCCACTCCTTCTTCACCACAAGTCAGCTGCCCTGCCCCCAAATATTTTCTAATGAGGATAAGAAGCAAAGAGGTTGCTGGGAATTTTTTGTTTGTTTGTTTGGACTCTTGGCTTTTGTTTCTTTCAAAAAATTTTATCATTTTTAGTTCTATAAAATAATTCTTTGGTCATTTGCTTGATGTCAATGAATAAACAAATTAATTTACTTAGTAGGGGAAGAGAGAGAGAGAGAGAGAGACTATTATAATAGTCCAGACAAAAGATGAATTCTTAAATTCCCCTCCATTTTCTATAGAACCTAGATGTTCTGGATCCACTCACACTCACAGTCTGATGTCAGTCACCCTCTGATTTCATGCCCGCTTGCAGTGGTACCATGTCTCCCTCAACTATAATAATAGAAGAAGACACTCTACCTCTGAGCCCCAGGCATTCTCTCTGGCTATCCTTCACTCATTAGAATACTCTACCTCCTTCCCCAACTTTGGTTTCTTTGACTTCCTTTAAGTCTCATATAAACCTCCCTTTTACTGAAAGCCTTTTCTAATCTTTCTTACTACCAGTGCCTTCCTTCTTTTAATAATTTCTTATTCATCCTATATCTGGCTTGCTTTTTGTATTCTTTGCATGTTGTCTCCCCATTAGACTGTAAACATCTTGAGACCAAGTACTGTCTTTTGCCTTTTATTATATTTTCAAACTCAGCACAATGCCTGAAATATAGTAGGCACTTAACTAATGCTTATTGATTGATTGATGATTTGAGAATTTCAAGCAATGTAATGACTAAACATAATTGCAGAAGACTAAAGATGAAATGTGCTATCTACCTGTAAGGTCCAGAATTTTCCTGGCTGGGGAATCCTGTAACTTCCCCATAACTGTTGGGTGTTCTTTTGATACCAAAGGAAGAGGCCACAGAGCTCCAGATTGATTATAAATATTAGTTTAATCAATCATTATGAATATTTACAAAACAGGGGCAATCTTCATTCTGGAGTGGTACCAGACAATTCAGTGGATCCCTGCAAAGAACCTCCCAAATTCCCATTGCGATTATAGAAAACAAACAAAGGCAGGAATAACTAGAAAGTTCTTTAGTACTGACTGGTGAATATTTTTGGTTTTCTGCTTAGTAATTAGTTTGGGAGTCAAACCAATGTTATAGCCAAACATAGGCTTGTGTATCAATCATTTACTGGTCACATATAGGTCACAATATTCATGTTATAGCTTTCATGGGTCATAGTATCCTAGGTTATGACTCAATGTCTAAAATATAGTTTAGTATCTAAGTTATGATCCTAAACAGGTCACCATGTTTGGGCTTCCATCTTTCACAGAGTTTAAGTTTTTATGGTTTTTTGCTTATGACTGTATTTTATGGTTTTCCCCAATAAGGACCCCACACTACTTCTTTATAGTGACATAATGAACAATGAGCTCAAGATTAATGATAATAAAAATCATAAAACAATGTTGCAGTTTATATAGCACTTTAAGATTTCCAAAGCTCTTTACAAATATTATCTTATTTAGAAGAAAGAGGAAGTATTTTAGACATAGTGAATGCATAAATTAGCTTTGCCTAACTCTATGTATATATATATAACTATGATTTTCTTTTCTTTCTCTTTCTTTCCTTTTTTCTTCTTTTTGTTTTGTTTTGTTTTGTTTAATTACATGTGGGAAAGTAGGTAGGAGATGATAAAAAACTTACATGTTTATTAATTTTAAAAAATGAATTTATTTTTTTTAAATCTAGCATCAGTGTGGAAGATATAGGGCCATCTGAGTGGTACAATGGATAGAGGGCTGGACTTAGAGTCAGGAAGACGAGTTCATACCCTGCTTCATACATTATAAGCCTCTCCAAGCCTTCATTTCTTAATCTGTACAATTCAAATGATAGATTCGGTGGCTTCTAGGTTCCTTCTTCCTCTATCTTTATGAACATATGATCTATGTTTATAAGAAGGTAAGAGTTAAGAGATGGATACCAATTAAGAGGCAGACAAATGGGAAGAACCAATTTCAAATTCAGCCATAGATTCTTACTCATTGTGTGACCCTGGGCAAGTCACTTAACTTCTGTTTCTCTTAATCCACTGGAAAAGGAAATGGCAAATCACTCCATTATCTTTACCACGAAAATCTCATGGACAGTATTGTCATGCTAGGGTCCATAGTGTCAGGAACAGTTAGACATGACTGAACAACTCAACAACAACCTATTAGGAGGCTACCATAATAGTCCAAGTAGGATAATAAAGATGATAAGGGCCTTACTAGATTGGCAACATTGAGAGTAGAAAGAAGGGGGATAGATGAGAGAGATATTTCAAATATTTCAAAATATCTATAGGCCTTGAAAAATTAATTACGTGTAAGGTAAGGGAGAAGAAAGAATGAAATATAATATGAAGGTCTTAAGTGTAAAAGCCTTAGTGAATGGATGTACATTTTACAGAAAAAGAAAGTGAGAGGTATTAGTAGTTTTTTGCAGATGAAATGAAGTATATAAGTATCTAAATGTTCTTGGATCAGCATTTTTGATAGATCTAATGATTTCAAAATGGTTTTCCTATCCTGGATATATAAGTTATAGTTTTAACTCATATGGAAGCTCATTAAACCTTTATAAACCACATTTGAGAACATTACTACAATTTTTATGGGAAAGATGTGTTCCTTGAAATTGTATCTCCAAAATATCCAACATAGCATTGGATTCTAAGAGCTATAAAATAATTTATATTTATTTGAACTAGCACACAGGATATATTTAGTTAGTTGTGGCTGTGGAAAGACATTGTTAATTCATTAATTATGACAAATTCATTTATCTTTAATATAGATTTAGTGACAAATTTGTTCCTCTGCTGGATATTAGACATGTAGGGCTTTCACGTCCATTGGAAAATAATCATCTGAATAGTTATATAGAACATATAACATTATCTTATTTTAGAATAAAACATAAAATAATTAACTGGAAAAAAATTACATTCAGATATATACAAGACTCCCCCACCCTCAACCCTGACTCTGGTTCTTCAAAACGAGATTTGTTATTGATGTTAAATATTTATTTTTTAAAATGAATATATAATTAAGACAAGTCCACTAAAGCCCACTAGGCTAACAGCAATGACATGTCAATGATTGAACTTGATTGTTGCTATTCAAAAGTAAACCTGTAATATATAAGAAGCAATGTTCTAAAAGAAGAATGAGGAATGCAAGGGGGACATTTGTGTATTCATTCTCACCTTTTAGCCCCAGAAGACAACAGAATTTTGTTATTCTGCTTAAGGATTTTTTTAAAGTAGTGGCATGTTTTTCTAGCATATAAATGTAAAACCTTCCTTCCAGAGAAGACATAATTTGTCTCTAGGCTTCCATGTGTTAGCACACACAAAAGAACAGCTTTTTTGTTTTGTTTTTATTTTTAAAGTGAAACTTATAACAACATAATATTTAAATTATCCATTTGCCATTAAAATGACATACTCATCAAGGCTATTAACACTACCACCACAACAATATCTTTCAGTATTTGGGAAAGTCTTTTATGTCTCAAGAAGAGGGTCAGGCCTATACTAAATAAAATATGAATCTAAATGACATTTTAAAGGAGAAGCGATCTTTGCTTCCCAATCACAATGGTAAGTTACAAATTCTATATTGTAGGTTTATTGCTAAATTCTGGTTCTGACTTCCATTTTACACATATGCATATATGCATGCACATATATAACATATTTATATACATATATAAGATATACATATATTATGCAAGTGTATGCATATATGTATGTATGTATGTGCATATATATTATATATTATATGGAGAGAGAGACAGACAGACAGAGACACAGAGAGAGAGAGAGACAGAGAGAGAAGAGAGACAGAGAAACAGAGAAAGAGAAATCTATTTAATCTATGTCTGTACTACACATTTAGTCAAGAAAACTGGTTCCAGGTAGGGAGGTCAAGTTACTTCTTCTAGGTCACATAAGTAGTGTGTGTGTGTGTGTGTGTGTGTGTGTATGTACACAGACACATATGTGATATATATTTATATATATATATATATATGCACACATTTTCCCTTTCTTTTTATCCCTTAGCAAATAGTAGACACTTGATAATAACTGACTGTGTCCCTCATTTGGCACTCATATTATTGTTACTATTATTCATTTATCTTTCATTTGTATGAAAGATTTCATTTGAAGTTGTTTTCTTCAGTTCATTTTTGTCCTTTCTTTTCCAAGCTATTGACTCTCTCTTGCATACCTCTCGTTTCTTTTCCCAATTTTTCTTCTACCTCTCTTATTTTACTTTTAAAATCCTTCTTGACCTCTTCCAAGAAGGCTTTTTGGGCTTCAGACCAGTTCATACTCCCTTTTCAGGTTCCAGATGTGGGTTTGTTGAAAATGTTGTCCTCTTCAGAATTTCTGCCTTGATCTTCACTGTTTCCATATTATGATTCTATCCTATGTTTCTTTTTGCTCATGGTGTTTCCTTATTTCCTGGCCTTTAAAAGATTGAACTCTCCTGCTGGAGAGGAGGGGGCACCGACCCAAGCTTCTTGTGCTGGAAGCCTGAGGCTTGGTCACTGACTTTGTGTGCTGGGGCCTCCAATGTGGCAGTTCTGGCAGCTTACCTGGTATTGGACTGGAATCAGCAACATTGGAACTCTAGGGGTAGGATTAGGTAGTCTTGCCCCTGGAGGTTGCCTGCTCACCCAGACCTTTCCATTCACTTTCTTCAGCTCCTTTCAGATGGATGTTTTGCTGTTGTGGGATGTTTCCCCACCAGGGGCTTTCCCCTTTGGAGCTACACTTCCCAGAGTTTTGCTGAGGCACTGGGAGACTTCGGCTGCTGCAGAAAATCATAGTACATGGTGGTTTTCTGAGTCAGTTTCCACTGATTCCCCTGCCCATACTGAGGTACTCAGGGATTCTGGTGTTGGTGCTTGCCTACTCCACCACCTGGCGTTCAGGATATCCCCCTGGTATGATGAGGTGGGGCTTTCCACTAGTTTGCTGGGATGCCTCCCTTTCTGTACTGCTCCCCCTCCCCCAGGGCAAGAGGGGCCTTTCCCATTAATCCTTCAAGCTTCCTGGGCTACCAGATTGCTGAACCCCATCTTTCTGCTTATTCATCTGTTCTGGGATTTTTTCTGGGGTGGTATTTTCTGGGCTTTCAGAGATTAATAAAGGAGAGTGAGAGTGACTTACTTCTTACTCTGCCATCTTTCATTCCTTGATGATTGAAATATCACTTCCTTTGTAACTATTAAAGTGAAGCTACAGATCTGAGCTTTCAAAATGCAATGACTAAAAGGTACTTAGCAGTATCATCTGTTGTTAATTCTATGCTATCTCACCCAGATTTGACTATTACCATTGCAAACCTTTAGCAGTATATAAATGTCAGCAATTTTTATGCCTCTATTTTCAGCTTATTAAATCTGACCCTGCAGGTATTTGTTTGTCCCTTTTCTACTATTAGAATGGGAGTAAGGTGACAGACCATATCCTTTTGCCAGCTTCTCCACCTGTTAGCCCCCAGATTAGTCATTAGCTTTTAAATGTCCTAATCTTAATTTATAAAGGGGAAGTTAGGTAATTCATGGATAAAGCACTGGGCTTGCCATGTGGAAGACATCTTTGTGAGTTCAAACCCACCCTCAGGGACTTACTAGCTGTGTGACACAGGGTAAGACATGTGACCCTGTTTGCATCAATTTTTTCTTCTGTCAAATAAGTTGGAGAAGGAAATGACAAACCACTCCAATATCTTTACCATGAAAACTGCCAAAATGAGGTAAAGAAGAGTTGAATACTATTGAAACAACTCAATAACAATTTTAATTTCCAAAGAATCTCTACACTTTTTTTCACTAAAGTCAGGTTTTGATGTTTAATCTTAAGGCATAGGTATTTTCTTATATTTTAGAGTAAGAGGGTCCTACTAACCTCTACAGATCTGAACTTTTGTTATTTGACTTGTAGAATACATTAAGGTCTTTAATATAATAGAAGGCTGGCAAAAGTAAAAAATGTGTTGTTGTTGCTATTTTCTAATAATTTATTTTTAGTTTTCAACATTCACTTCCATAAAATTGTGATTTTTAAATTTTCTCCCTTCCATCTCCTACCTCCTCCCCAAGATGGCATGCAATGTGATAAAGGCTCTACTTATACATTTATATTAAGCATATTTTCACATTAGTCATGATGTAAAGAAGAATTAGAACTACTGGTGGAAACCATGAGAAAGAAGAAACAAAACAAAACAATAAAAGAAAAGGAGAACAAATAATATGCTTCCATCTCCATTCAGACTATGTAGTTTTTCTCTGGATATGGAAAGCATTTTTCATCATGAGGCTTTTTAAGTTGTCTTAGATCCTTGCATTGTTGAGAACACCTAAGTCAATCAAAGTCAATCATCACACAATGTGACTGTTAATATGTACAATGCTCTCCCGGTTCTGCTCATTTCACTCAGCATCAGTTCATATAAGTCTTTCCAGATTTTTCTGAAGTCTGCCTGCTCATCATTTCTTATAGAACAATAGTACTCCATTACATTCATTTACCACAACTTGTTCAACCATTCCTCAATTGATGGGCATCCCCTCAAATTCCAGTACCCAACCACCACTAAAAGAGCTCCTATAAATATTTTTGTGCATGTGCGTCCTTTTCCCATTTTTATGAACATTTTTGGATACAGTTCTAGAAATGGTAATGCTGAGTCAAAGGGTACACATAATTATTTTTTTTAGTCCTTTGGACATAGCTCCAAATTGCCCCACAGAATGTTTGGATTAGTTCACAACTCCACCAACAATGCATTAGTGTTCCAAGTTTCCCACATCTTCTCCAACATTTACCATTTTCCTGTTTTGCCATGTTAGCCATTCTGACAGCTGTGAGGTGGTACCTTAAAGTTGTATTTATTTGCATTTCTCTAATCAATATTGATTTAGAACATTTTTCATATGACTAAACAAGCTTTAATTTCTTCATTTGAAAATTGTTTGTTCATATCCTTTGACTATCAATTGGGGAATAATTTGTATTCTCATAAATTCGACTCAGTTCTCTGTATCTTTTAGAAATGAGGTCTTTATCACAGGCACTGACTGTAAAAATTGTTTCTCAAATTTTTTGCTTCCCTCCTAATCTTGGTTGCATTGGCTTTGTTTGTGCAAAAACTTTTCAATTTGATATAATCAAAATCATTGATTTTGCATTTCATGATGTTCTCTATCTCTTGTTTGGTCATAAATTCTTCCCTTCTCCATAGATCTGATAGATAAGCTATTCCTTACTCTCTTAGTTTGTTTATTGTATCAGTCTTTATATTTAATCATGCACCCATTTTGACTTTATCTTGGTATAGGGTGTAAGATGTTGATCTGCCTAGTTTCTGCCATACTATTCTCCAGGTTTTTCCTAACAGTTTTTATTAAATAGTGAGTTCTTATCCCAGAAGCTGGAGTCTTTGGATTTATAAGATAGTAGATTATTATAATCATTGACTGTTGTTTCTTGCATATGTAACCTGTTCCACTGATCCACCACTCTATTTCTTAGCCAGTACCAAGTAGTTTTGATGATTGCTGCTTTATAATACAATTTAAAATCTGGTACAGCTAAGCCACCTTCCCTGGCATTTCTTTTGTTCTTTTGTTCTTTCAGATGAATTTTGTTACTGTTTTTTCTAGCTCTATAACATATTTTTTGGTAGTGTGATTGGCACTGAATAAGCACATTAATTTAAATAGAATTGTAATTGTCATTATATTAGCAGGGCCTATTCACGAGCAGCTAATATTTTTCCAGTTATTTAGATGACTTTATTTGTGTGAAAAATGTTTTGTAATTGTGTTCATATAGTTCCTGATTTTTTTTTCCACAGGGAGACTCCCCCAAATTTTATGTCTATAGTAACTTTAAATGGAATTTTTCTTTCTATCTCTTTCTGTTGTACTTTGATATTAATATATGGAAATGCCAATGATTTATGTGGGTTGATTTTATATCTTGTAACTTTACTAAAGTTATTTATTATTTCAAATATTTTTTTACTTGATTTTTACTTGATTTACTTGATCTCTAGGATTCTCTAAGCATAACATCATATCAACTTCAAAGAGTGATGGCTTTATTTCTTCTTGGACTATTATAATTCCTTAAATTTCTTTTTCTTCTATTATTGCTAAAGTTAACATTTCTAGTACAATATTGAAAAACAGTGGTTATAACGGACATCCATATTTCACTCCTGATCTTACTGAAAATGCTCCTAGCTTGTCTCCATTATGTATAATGCTTGCTGATGGTTTTTGATAGATGCTACCTATCATTTTAAGGAAGATTGCATTTATTCCTAGGCTCTATTGTGTTTTTAATAGGAATGGGTGTTGTATTTTATCAAAAAACTTTTTCTGCATCTATTGAGATTTCTGGTAGTTTTGTTGTTTATGTGGTCAATTTTGGTGATAATTTTCCTAATATTGTACCAGCCCTGCCTCCTGGTATAAAATCTACCTGGTCATAGTTTATTATTCCAGAGATAAGTTGCTATAATATCTTTGCTAATATTTTATTTAAAATTTTTCCATCTATATTCATTAGGAGAATTGGTCTATAATTTTCTTTCTCTGTTTTGGCTCTTCACAGTTTATGTATCAGCACCATATTTGTACCATAATTAGAATTTGGTAGGACTGCTTGTTTCCATCAAATGGAAGCAGATATAAGAGTGAATAAACTATTTTCAAATAGTTTATATAGTATTAGAATTAGTTGTTCTTTAAATGTTTGAGAGAACTCACTTGTAAATCCATCTGGCCCTGGAGATTTGTTCTTAGGGAGTTTATTGATAACTTGTTCAATTGATTTTTCTGAAATGGGGTTATTTAAATATTTTATTTCCTCTCTTGTTCATCTGGGCAATTTGTATTTTTGTAAATATTCATCCATTTCACTAAGATTGTCAAATTTATTGGCATACAGTTGAGTAAAAGAGCTTCTAATTATTGTCTTCATTGGTGGTGAATTCACTCTTTTCATTTTTGATATTGGCAATTTGGTTTTCTTCTTCCTTTTTTAAAAATCAAGTTAACCAAAGTTTTATCTATTTTATTAATTTATTCATAAAACATGCTCTTAATTTCACTTATTAGTTCAATAGTTTTCTTAATTTCAATTTTATTAATCTCTTCTTTGGTTTTCATAATATCTAAATTGGTATTTAATTTGGGATTTTTAATTTGTGCTTTTGCTAGCCTTTTTAGTAGCATGCCCAATTCATTGATCTCTTCTTTCTCTATTTTATTCATGTTAGCATTTAGAGATATAAAACTTCCCCTAAAAACCACTTTTGCTGCATCCCATAAGATTTGGTATGTTGTCTCATTGTTGTCATTCTTTTGGATGAAGTCATCGATTGTTTCTATTTTTTTTTTTTAGTTAACCCACTCATTCTTCTGGATTAGATTATTTAGTTTTCCATTAATTTTTAATCTGTCTTATTTTATTCAAGGCAAAAATTCAGAAGAAGACCACATTATCAATATACCCAGATCTAAAACCTCAAAGGGGAATATGAACTGGTCTGACCCCCAAAAAGTCTTCTTGGAAGAGCTCAGGAAGGATTTTAAAAGTCAAGTATGAGAGGTAAAAGAAAAAATGGAAAACAAATGAGAAGTATGCAAGAGAGAGTGAATAGCTTGGAAGAAAGACAAAAAAATTAGTATAGAAACAAGTCCTTAACAAGGAAAATTGAAAAAGGAGACACAAAAACTCACTGAAGAGAACTCCTTAAAAATCAGAATGGGGCAAGTGGAAGTTAATGACTCTATGAGAGAGTAAGAATCAGTCAAAAAGAGACAAGAGGATGAAAAAATACAAAAAAATGTAAAATACTTCATTGGGAAAACAATTGACCTGGAAAATAGATCCAGGAGAGACAATTTAAAAATTATTGGTCTGCCCGAAAACCACGATGAAAAAAAGAGCCTGGACAAGATCCTATAAGAAACCATCAAAGAAAACTGCCCTGAGTTCCTAGAACCAGAGGGTAAGCTAGTCATCAAAAAAATCCACTGACCACCTCTTGAAAGAAAACCTAAATTGAAAACACCAAGGAATATTGCAGCCAAATTCCAAAATTACAAGATCAAAGAGAAAATATTGCAAGCAGCAAGAAAGATACAATGTAAATATCATGTAACCACAATTATGCAGGACCTTGCAGTTTCTACATTAAAAGATCAGAGGGCATGAAACACAATATTCTATAAGGCAAAGAAGCTTGGATTGACTACCCAATGAAACTGAGCATAGTCTTTCAGAGGAACAGGTGGACATTAAATGAAATAGGTAACTTCCAAACCTTCCTGATGAAAAGAGCAGAGGTCTACAGAAAACTTGACCTTCAAATACAAGACTCAAGAAAGCATAAAAAGATAAGCAGGAAAGAAAACAACAACATTTAGTAACAAGAGCAAACTGTTTACATCCCTACAAGGGAAGGTGACACTTGTAACTCTTGAGAATTGTAATGTTATTACTCCATTTAAAAGGGGTATACTTAGACAGAGGGCATGGGTATAAGTTGACTTTTATGTGATGGTAAAAAATCTAATTAAGTGGTGAAAAAGGATTGTACTGGGAGAAGAGGAAAGGAGGAGTCACACAAGGGAAAATTATATCACATGAAGAGGCACAAAAATGTAATACAGTAGAGGGAAAGAAGGGAAGGAGAGGAGCCTGGTTTGAACCTTACTCTCATTAGATTTGATTTGAAGAGGTAATAACATAATCAGTGAGGTATAGAAATCTAAGGTGAATAGAAGGTAGGAAAGAAGTAGAAAGGGTAAAGAAGAAAAGGGAGGGGCTAATAGAGAAAGAAGGGAAAATTGGGGGAAGCAGTGGTTGAAAACAAAACTCTAGTGAACAGGGAAAGGGAGAAAGAGAAAAAAGCATAAAGGGGGGGATCAGATGGAGAGGAAGACACAGTGAATATGAATGGAAGCAGATATCAGAGTGAATTAATTATTCATACATACAAGCATACATACATACATAATCCTACAATATGTTGTTTATAAGAAACATATTTGAAGCAGAGGGATACACATAGTCAAAGGCTGGAGCAGAATATAATATGCTTTAGCTGAAATAAAAAAAATCAGGGATAGCAATTCTTATCTCAGACAAAGCAAAACAAAAATAGATCTAATTAAAAGAGATAAAGAAGGAAACTGCATCCTGCTAAAAGGCTCCATAGATAATGAAGTAATATCATTACTAAACATATATGCACCAAATGGTAGAGCATCCAAATTCTTAAAGGAAAATTTAAGGAAGATATAGACATCAAACCTGTGTTAGTGGGGGACCTGAACCTCTGCCTTTCAGAACCAGTTAAATCTAACCACAAAATACATAAGAAAGAAGGAGATGAATAGAATATTAGAAAAGTTATGTATGATAGACCTCTGGGGAAAACTGAATGGGGACAGAAAAGGATATACTTTTTCTTGGGCATACATGGCAAAAATTGACCACCTGCTAAGGTATAAAAACTTCACGATCTAATGCAGAAAGGCAGAAAGATTAAATGCATCCTTTTCAATCATGATGCAGTAAAAAATACAATAAAGGGTCATGGAAAGATAGACTAAAAGTTAATTGGAAACTAAATAATCTAATCTTAAAGAACAAAGGGATCAAACAACAAATTATAGAAATGACCAATAACTTCATTCAAGGGAATTGTTTTCTTCTATTAGAATGTGTATCTCTTTTTCCAGTTGGCCCATTTTACTTTTCAAGAACTTCTCTTTAGTGAGTTTTTGTGCCTCTTTTTACTTTTGACCAATTCTACTTTTTAAGGTGTTGTTTTCTTCAGTGTACTATTTTTCATCTGGCCAATTGTATTTTTAAGGACTTGTTCTCTACAGTTAATTTTTTTTCCTTCCTTTTCCAAATTATTGACTCTCTCTTACTTATCTCTTATTTCTTCTACCATTTTTTCTACTGCTCTTATTTGACTTTTAAATTCTTCTTGAGCACTTCCAAGAAGGCTTTTTGGGCTTGAGACTACTTCATATTCCCCTTTGAGGTTTTGGATATGTGTATATTGACAATGCTGTCCTCTTCTGAATTTGTCCCTTGATCTTCCCTGTCCCCACAATGAGGATCTATAATCATTGTCCATTTCTGCTTTTTGCTCATGGTGTTTACCTACAGGTATGCTGAGGTGGGGCTTGCTTCTGGCTTCCTGGTACACCTCCTATCCCGTACTGCTCCCCCTCCCCCAGAGTGAGAGGGACATTTCCAATTAAGTTTCTGTAAGTAAGTTCCTGACTTAAAAAAAAATTTCACTCTCCTGCTGTAGTGTAGGGAGTACTAACCCAAACTTCTTGAACTGGAAGCCCAGGAATTGGTCACTGGCTTTTTATGGTAGGGCCTCAGGTGCTGGTAGTTGGAGGTTATAGGGTTCTGGAAGCTTACCTGGTGCTGGGCTGGGATCAGCAACACTGGAGATCTTGGAGTGGGGGTTGGGAGTCTTGCCCCTGAGGCACACCTGCTTATCCAGTCCTTGCCACTTATATGTTTGACTGCTGGTGGATATCTGTTAGCCTGGAGCTTTGCCTCCTGGAGTTGTGCTTCTCAGAATTGTTCTGAGGCACTGGGAGATTTGGCTGCTGGAAAACACTGTCACATGTGGTGGTTTTCCCAGCTGGTGTCTCCTGGTTCTCTTGCCTGCATTGAGGCACTCAGGGGGTACTGGTGTTGGCACTTTCTTGCTCTACCACCATGGGGCTTAGGATCTCCCTATGGTATGTTGAGGTGGGGGTTGCTTCTGTCTTGCTGGGACAACTCCTATCCTGTACTGCTCCCCCTCCCCCAGAGTGAGAGGGATCTTTCAAATTAATCCCCCAAGTTTCCTGTGCTACAAGACTGGTGGTGCAAGCCATTTTTCTGCTGGCTCAGCTGTTCCAGGATTTTTCTTCGGGTGATTTTTCTGGGCTTTCAGAAGAGAGTGAAAGTGACTTATTTCTTACTTTATTATCTTGGCTTCTGGAAGCAGAAAAAAGTTGCTTTTTTAGTTCATTCATTAATTCCATTAATTCAATTCATTAATTAATTCAATTCATTTCAAAACACATTATTCAGCACCTATAGATGTATGTACACAAGTATATTTTTATATGTATATCTGATACATGTATACAGGGCATTATATAAATATATACATACGATACAACTATATTATGTGTATGTATATAATCAAATGTTTATGTATGCCTATATATGTATATGATAGATGAAATAACATATATGTCATAGATAAAATAATATATACATATCATAAATAAAATAACAACAATATATTTCTATAATATTTTTAGGTTTGCAAAGCATTTTAGTCACAACCCTTGATCAAATGTGATATGTTTCAACCGGCTTGTGCCTACCATGTGTCTCTTTATTGTCTTTTATATATAATCAATGTTTTTAATTCTTTTGTAGAATATGATATTCCACTACTGATGACCATACAATATTGCATCCTTTTTAATGAAGTAATGAGTTATTTCTTTCAGAGAACAGTTTGCGATCATTAAATTCACAGAATAAGGTCTCAAAGGCATTGTAGTGCACTCTTCCTTTTTTCAATTCTGGACCCATCTGATTGTCCTTATGAAGTGTCTCTGAACCAGGGATAATCAATGTTTTTAATCCCTAAAATCACTTAATTTTTCAGTAAACCTTCATATTCCATCTATTCAGGATTAACTTAAATAAATTATAAAGTTTATTACATATGGCCATGAGATGTAAAGAGATCAATTAATTTTTCTTTTTTTTAATTTAATAGTGTTCTTTTATTTAGTTAGGTGACAAGGAAAATCTGCTCTACAACTTATTCTCTTTTTTATTATTCATGTTAGACTTCATTTTGATATACATTTTAATAGTATTTCATTTTTTCCAATTATATGGCAAGACACTTTTAACATTTCTTTTTTAAAAGATTTTGAGTTCTTTTTTTGTTTTTTTTTTGTTTTTTTATTAATTTATTTTGATTTATCAATAATCACTTCCATATGCTTTTGAGTTTAAAATTTTTCTCCCCCTTCCTCCACACTATGGCACACAATCTGATATAAGCTATACATTCACATTCCTATTAAACATATTTTCACATTAGTGATGTTGCAAGTAAAAATAAAAACAAATAGGAGGAACCATCAGAAAGAGGAAGCAAAACTCAACAGAAGAGAAAAAAATAGCAATTCAATTTCCATAGTTCTTTCTTTGCATGTGGATAGCATTTTCCATCACGAGGTCTCTGGAGATGTCTTACATCCTTGTATTGCTGGGAAAAGTTAAGTTTATCATTATTAGTCATTGCACAACCGGACTGTTATTGTGTACAATTTTCTCTTGGTTCTGCACACTTCACTCAGCATTAGACCATACAATTCTTTCTAGGTTTTTGTGAAGTCAGCCTGTTCATCATTTCTTATAGCACAATAGTATTCCATTATATGCATATATCAAAACTTGCTCAGCCATTCCCCAATTGATGGGCATCCTCTCAATTTCTAATTCTTTGCCACCACAAAAAGAGCTGCTATGAATATTTTTGTATATATGGGTCCCTTTCCCATTTGTATGATTGCTTTGGGATATAGCCCTAGAAGTGGTATTGCTGGATCAAAGGGTGTGCATATTTTTATATCTCTTTGGGAATAGTTCCAAATCACTCTCCAAAATGGTTGGATCATTTCACAACTCCACCAACAATGCACTAGTGTTCCAAATTTTCCCACATCTTCTCCAACATTTATCATTTTCCTGTTTTGTCATGTTGGCCAATCTGATACATGTGATGTGGTACCTCAGAGTTGTTTTGATTAGCATTTCTCCAATCAATAGTGATTTAGAGCATTTTTTTAATATGACTATAGATGGCTTTAATTTCTTCATTTGAACTGTCTGTTCATATCCTTTGACCATGTATCAATTGGGGAATGGCTTGTATTCTTATAAATTTGATTTAATTCCCTATATAATTTAGAAATGAGGCCCTTATCAGAGAGACTGATTGAAAAAACTCTTTCCCAATTTTTTCCCTTCCTTCTAATCTTAGTTGCATTGGCTTTGTTTGTGCAAAAACTTTTCAATTTAATGTAATCAAAATTATCCATTTTGCTTTTCACAATGATCTCTATCTCCTGTTTGGTCATGAATTCTTCTGTTATCCATAGATCTGATAAGTAAACTATTCCTTGCTCTCCCAGTTTGCTTATAGTATCATCCTTTATATCTCAATCATGAACCCATTTTGACTTTATTTTGGTACATGGTGTGAGATTTTGGTCTATACCTAGTTTCTGCCATACTCTTTTCCAGTTTCCCAGCAGTTTTTTTTTTTCAAAAAATGGGTTCTTATACCCTAAGCTGGGGTCTTTGGGTTTATCAAATAATAGATTACTATAGTCATTGACTACTGTGTCTTGCATATTTAATCTATTCCACTGGTCAACCACTCTATTTCTTAGCCAGTACCAAACATTTTTGATGATTGCTGTTTTATAATACAATTTAAGATCTGGAATGGCTAGGCCACCTTCCCCTGCATTTCTTTTCATTCTTTCCCTTGATATTCTGGAATTTTTATTTGTCCAAATGAATCTTGCTATTATTTTTTCTAACTGCATAAAATAATTTTTAGTAGTTTGGTTGATATGGCACTGAATAAGTAAATTAGCTTTGGTAAAATTGTCATTTTTATTATATTAGCTTGGCCTCCCCATGAGCAACTGATGTTTTTCCAATTATTTAGATCAGACTTTATTTGTGTGAAAAGTGTTTTGTAATTGTGTTCATAGAATTCCTGGGTTTGTTTCATTAGGTAGACTCCTAAATATGTTATAATGTCTACAATAACTTTAAGTGGAATTTCTAATTTTATCTCTTGCTGTTGGACTTTGTTGGTAATATACAGAAATGCCAATGATTTATGAGGGTTTATTGTATAGCCTGCAAATTTGCTACAGTTGTTTATTATTTCAAGTAGTTTTTTACTTGACTCTCTGGATTCTCTAAATATATCATCATGTCATCTGCAAAAAGTAATAGCTTTCCTTCTTCTTGGCCTATTCTAATACATTCTATTTCTTTTTATTCTCTTATTGCTACAGCTAATGTTTCCAGTATGATACTGGACAACAGTGGTGATAATGGACATCCTTGTTTCACCCCTGATCTCACTGGAAATGCTTCTAGCTTGTCCCCATTACATATTATGCTTGCTGAAGGTTTTAGATAGATGCTATTTATTATTTTAAGGAAGACTCCATTTATACCTATGCTTTCTAGTGTTTTTAATAGGAATGAGTGCTGTATTTTGTCATAAACTTTTTCTGTATCTATTGAGATGATCATGTGGTTCTGTTAGGTTTGGTGTTGATATGCTCAATTATGCTGATAGTTTTCCTAAAATTGAACCAGCCCTGCATTCCTGGTATAAATCCTACCTGGTCATAGTGTATTATTCTTGTGATAAATTACTGTAATCTATTTGCTAATATTTTGTTTAAAATTCTTGCATCTATATTCATTAGAGAAATTGGTCTATAATTTTCTTTCTCTGTTTTGTTTCTTCCTGGTTTATATATCAGCAGCATATTTGTATCATAAAAAGAATCTGGTAAGATTCCTTCTTCACCTATTTTCCCAAATAGTCTATATAGTATAGGAATTAATTGTTCTTTAAATGTTTGGTAGAATTCACATGTAAATCCATCTGTCCCTGGAGATTTTTTCCTAGGGAGTTCATCAATGGCTTGTTCAATTTCTTTTTCTGAGATGGGGTTATTTAAGTATTTTACTTCCTCTTCTGTTAATCTGGACAATTGATATTTTTGTAAATATGTATGCATTTCACTAAGATTGTCAAATTTGTTGGCATATAGTTGGGCAAAATAATTCCTAATTATTGTTTTTATTTCTTCTTCCTTGGTCGTAGCTTCACTCTTTTCATTCTTGATACTAGTAATTTGGTTTTCTTCTTTCTTTCTTTTTAATTAAATTAACCAAAGGACTATCTACTTGTTTTTTTCATAAAACCAGCTCTTAGTTTTATTTATTAGTTCAATAGTTTTCTTAATTTCAATTTTACTAATTTTTCCTTTGGTTTTCAGTATTTCTAATTTGTTGTTTAATTGAGGATTTTTAATTTGTTCTTTTTCTAGTTTTTTTTTAGTTCTATGCCCAATTCATTGATCTCTTTTTCTATTTTATTTATGTAAGCATTGAGAGATATAAAACTTCCCCTAAGAACTGCTTTTGTTGCATCCCATGAGTTTTGGTATGTTGTCTCATTATTGTCATTCTCTTGAATGAAATTATTGATTGTTTCTTTCATTTGTTCTTTGACCCAATCATTTTTTAGGATTAGATTATTTAGTTTCCAATTATTTTTTAGTCTATCTTTCCATGGCCCTTTATGACATATACTTTTTATTGCATCATGATTTGAAAAGGATGAATTTACTATTTCTGCCATTCTGCATTGGATTGTGAGGTTTTTATGCCTTAGTACATAGCCAATATTTGTGCAGGTGCCATGTACTGGTGAGAAAAAAGTATATTCCTTTCTATGCCCATTCAGTTTTCTCCAGAGGTCTATCATACCTAACTTTTCTAATGGTCTATTCACCTCCTTAACTTCTTTATTGTTAATTTTGTAGTTAGATTTGTCTAATCAGAGAGGGGGAGCTTGAGATCCCCCAGTAGTATAGTTTTTCTTTCTATTTCTTCCTGTAACTCCCTGAACTTCTCCTCTAAAAATTTGGATGCTATACCATTTGATGCATATATGTTTAGTAATGATATTACTTCATTGTCTATAGTGCCTTTTAGCAGAATGTAGTTTCCTTCCTTATCCCTTTTGATAAGATCTGTTTTTGCTTTTGCTTTGTCTGAGATCAGGATTGCTACCCCTGTTTTTTTTTTTTGTTATTTCAGCTGAAGCATAATATATTCTGCTCCAGCTTTTTACCTTTACCCTGTCTTTTTCAAATGTGTTTCCTGTAAACAACATATTGTTTTTAATCCATTCTGCTAACTGCTTCCGTTTTATGGGAGAGTTCATCCCATTCACTTTCACAGTTATGATTACCATCTGTGTCTTTTTCTCCATCATTTTCTCCCCCTGTTTCTGCTTTTCTTTCTCCTTTCTCCTTTCCCCCCCACTAGTGTTTTGCTTTTGACCACCTCCTCCATTAGTCCCTCTTCCCTTCTCTTGGCCCTTTCCCTTTTCTTCCCCTTTACCCTTACTGCTTCTTCCCTCCCTTCTATCTGGCCTCCCTTTTCTTTCCCCTTTTCCCTCCTACTGCCTATAGTGCAAGTTAGATTTCTATACCAAACTAATTATGTTATTCCCTTGTTGAGCCAAATCTGATGAGAGTAAGGTTCAAACAATGCTCATCCCCCTCCCTTCTTTCCCTCTGCTGTAACAGGTTTTTGTGTTTTTTTCCTGTAATATAATTTGCCCTTGTCTGCCTCCACCTTTCTTAGTACATTTTGTTAGGTCAGACTAACCCATTTACTTGGATCCATTTAACCAAATTGATTAGATTTTTATTTTATCATTGCATCAAAGTCAACTTATATCCACCCCCTTTATGTATACTCCTTTAACATGGTACAATAACAATACAGTTCTCAAGAGTTGCAAATGTCATCTTCCCTTGTAGGGATGTAAACATTTTGCCCTTATTAACAACATATTGTATCTTTCTGTTCCATCTACCTTTTCATGTCTCTCTTGAATCTTGTACTTGAAAATCAAATTTTCTGTTGAGCTCGGGTCTTTTTATCAGGAAGGTTTGGAAGTCCTCTATTTTGTTGAATATCCATCTCCTTCCCTGAAAAATCATGCTCAATTTCCCTGGGTAGTTGATCCTTGGCTGCAATCCAAGCTCCTTTGCCTTATGGAATATTATGTTCTGTGCCCTACAGTCTTTTAATGTTGAAGTTGCAAGGTTCTGTGTAATCCTGACTGTGGTTCTATGTTATTTAAATTGTTTTTTTCTGGCTGCTTGCAGTATTTTCTCTTTGATTTGGTAGTTTGGGAATTTGGCCATTATATTCCTTGGAATTTTCAATTTGGAAACTCTTTCAGGTGGGGAACAGTGGATTTTTTCTATGGTTATTTTACCTTCTTGTTCTAGGACTTCAGGCCAGTTTTCCTTTATGATTTCCTGAGAGATACTGTCCAGGCTCTTTTTTTCATCATCATTTTCAGGTAGACCAATAATTTTTAAATTTTCTCTTCCTGGATTGATTTTCCAGGTCAGTTGTTTTAGCCATAAGGTGTTTTACATTTTCATCTATTTTTTTTTATTTTTTTGTTTCTGTTTGACTGATTCTTGTCCTCTCATAAAGTCATTAGTTTCCATTTGTCCAATTCTAATTTTTAACAGATTGTTTTCTTCTGTTAGCTTTTGTACTTCCTTCTCCAATTGGCCAATTGTATTTTTAAGGGATTTGTTTTCTTCAGTCTATTTTTTTTTCTATTTGGCCAATTGTGTTTTTTAGGGACTTGTTTTCTTTTGTGTACTTTTTTTCCAGTTGGCCAATCGTATTTTTTAAGGCCTCTTCTACGTCTCATTTGACTTTTAAAATCCTTCTTCAGTTCTTCTAAGAAGACTTTCTGGGCTTCAGACCAGCTTATATTCCCTTTTGATGTTGCAGATGTGGGTTTGTTGACAATGTTGCCCTTTCCAGAATTTCTGTCTTGATCTTCACTCTTCTCATAATATGAATCTATGGTATGTTTCTTTTTATTCATGGTGTTTTTTTTATTCCCTGACATTTAAAGAGATTGAACTCTCCTGTTGGGGATCAGAGGGCTTCTGTTTTGGGAGTCTATGTCTTGGTCACCCAAGCTTCTTGTTTTGGGAGTCTATGTCTTTGTCACTGACTTTGTGTGCTGGGGCCTCTTATGTTGGCAATTGGAGGCTGTAGGATTCTGGCAGTTTCCCTGGTGTTGGACTGGAATCAGCAAGGCTGGAACTTGTGGGCAATTCTAGGTTGCTGGCTTTTCCTTTCCTTTATCTTCCTTCAGCTCTTTTTAGATGGGTGCTGAAGGGTGTTTATCTCCCTGGGGCCCCTTGCAATGCTGCCTCCCTTAGTCATGCTGAGGCACTAGGAGACTCCTTTGCTGTAGAATGCTGAGCACACCTGGTGGATTTCTGAGCTAGTTTCCACCAGTTTCCCTGCCCTCACTGAGGCACTCTGAGATCCAGATATTGGCGTTTGCCTGCTCTGCCACCTGGGCTTCAGGATGTCCTCCTGGTTGGCAGTTGGAGGCTGTAGAGTTCTGACAGCTTACCTGGTGTTGGGCTGGAATTAGCAAGGCTGGAACTTTCAGGAAACTCTAGACTGCTTTCTTCAGCTCCTTTCAGATGAATGCTGCAGGGTGTTTATCCTCCTGGGGCCCTTTGTAGTGCTGATCCCTTTTTTTTTTGCTGAGCCACTGGGAGACCCCTTTGCTGTAGAATGCTGAGGCACCAGGATCACCTTCTGGTGTGCTAAGGTGGGGCTTTCCACTAGCTGGCTGGGATGTCTCCCATTCAGTACTGCTTCCCACCTCCTAGGATAAGAAGGGCCTTTCCCATTAATCTCTCAAGGTACCTGGGCTACCGCACTGCTGTTCTCTGTCTTTCTTCTTCTGCTGCTGTTCCAGTTTTTTTTCTGGGGTGATTTTTTCTAGGTTTTCAGAGCTTGATAGGGGAGGGTGAAAGTGACTACCTTTTTACTCTGCCATCTTGGCTCTTGGAAGCAGAACTCTCCATTCTAATTTTTAAGGAAGTATTTTCTTCAGTGAGCTTTTGGACTTCCTTTTCCATCTGGCCAATTTTGTTTCTTAAGGAATTCTTCTCCTTATTGGTTTTTTAGACCTCTTTTGCCATTTGGGTTAGGCTATTTTTTAAAGTGTCATTTTCTTTGGTACTATTTTAGGTCTCCTTTAGTAAGCTGTTGACTCATTTTTCATTATTTTCTTGCATCACTCTCATTTCACTTCCCAGTTTTCCTCTACTTCTCTTACTTGTTTCTCAAAATCCTTTTTAAGCTCTTCCATGGCCTGGGACTGATTTATTATCATCATCATCCTTATTATTATTATTATTGTGGAGGCTTTGACTTTGTTGTCTTCTTTTTGTATATTTTGATCTCCTTTGTCATCAAAGAAAGATTCTATGGTCTGACATTTTTTGCACAGTTTATTCATGATCCCAGTCAATTACTTGATTTTTAAATTCTTTGTTAAGGTAGGGTATGCTTCCAGGGGGGAGAATGTACTGTCCCAAGTTTCAGTGGTTTTGTGCAGGTGTTTTCTGAGATACTTCTAGGGACTTGTAAATTTTCCATTCTTCCAAGGTGGTACAAACAAGGCCGAGGTGTTTACTCCTTTGCTGGCCTGTTCTTTGATCTTTGAGTGACCACAAATACCCTTTTCTGCCTTGGAAATATGAGGAGGATTCTCTCTCCACCTCTATTACAAGCTCCACCATGCCAGCATTCCTCCTTGCCCCACAACTGCCACCCAGAACTATGACCCAGATCTGGCAAAGCAAGAGAATTTTCCTGCCTCAATACCAGCAAAGAGATCCCTGCCATCCTCTTCTGATCAGCCTCTTGATTCTCCCTCAGTCTGTGGTCAGCAACCCCTGAATGCAGCTGCCACACCAGGGCTGCACTGAGACTGGTGCTAGGACCGAGTTTCTCTCTCAGCAGTCACAGATTTTTCCTACTGACCTTCAAAGTTGTCTTTGGTGTTTGTGGGTTGAGGAGTCTGGAAACTGCCCTGAGGCCTGCTCCAGGTTCACTGAGGCCTAGTCTTTACCTGTACACCCACACTGCACTGTGTTCCTCTCTCAGCCTGGTGCAATAGACCTTTCCAATCAACCATCCAGGAAATTTGTTTCACTCTGTCTTTTTGTGGGTTCTGCTGCTCTAGAATTTGTTTAGAACCATTTTTACAGGTATTTGGAGGGGCTTGGGGGAGAGCTCAAGAAAATCACTGCTTATATTCTGCCATCTTGGCTCCACCCTCCCACATTCTCTTGAGAAACTTTTCATACATCCTGTGGATGTGCATGTCCTAAGTTGAGAACTTTGATGGACCATTTCAATGGGTTCAACCACATGCCTGAAACTGGACAATATACATATTTTTATTCCATTTGTTCACTACTCTAGTGATAAGTTAAACTCATTTGAAGGGTTATTGATCTCTTTTAGGAGACTCTGCAGTGTTTTGGGACTTAATGCAGTTTGTGCAGATGAGGAAACTCAGTGGTGAAGTGATTTTCCTATGGTCATACAATTAATAAGTGTCTGAGACAGGCTTTAAAACCAAGTTTCCTGACTCCAAGCATGATGTCTCTATATATTATAGCATAATACAGCTCATTAAAAAGAAAACAATGAGCTCTGAAGCTTGCTTAAAAAGTTGTAAATGTAATTGAACCCTTTACAAGGTGACATAGTAGAACAATGTCAGTCATTAAAAATAAATGTTCCTTTTAGGTTAAATAGGTATCTCTACCCATGATTTAATTTATGTAATCACAAGGACCCTAAACATTCCCAGTGAAGAGATATTGCTCTTGTACTATACTAATGTGAATTTGTGTATGTCAGTATCATTTACATCAGTAGCTCTGAATGAGAACTGTTCGAGTCTGTTATCTTGTCCTATAGCCTGTTCTGGGAGAAATGAATGATAGTAAGCTATAAATAAGGAAAAGAAGAAGACAGTTAAGGGAGGTTATCAGCATTACCTCAAAAGTCTGCCTATTTTTTAGTGTCTTGCTGAAGTTTAATAAAATTATTATCAAGGTATTGAGAAAGTACTCTTGTCCCTTAGTGATTTGTAGGTAATGCCATAAAGAAAGCTCCTTTATCACATTCAAAAAAGATTCAGTTTAGCAAAATTAAAAATTAATTTATATCCCAAATTTTTTAGAATGTATCCATACAGTAATGGAAAACACCTTGTTTTCTGCTAGCCCAAATTTTAGCATCCTTCCTGGTCGTTCAGTAGTCTTCACTGAACTGTTCATATGCTGGTGCAGACAGACTAGTTTGTGCCTCCACATTAAGCTTCCTTTGGATATCAATAAATGATGACAGGGGGCAGAGCCAAGATGACATTGAGAAGACAGGAAATTACATGAGGTCTCTCCAGTTGCCCTCAGGAAAAAAAACCAGAAAACATTAAATCAAGCCTCTAAAAGAATTCTGGAGTGACATAATCCACAAAAAGACAGAGTGAAACAGTTTTCCAGCCCAGGAGAACTTAGAAGAATTTCAGGGAAGGACTGTCTCACTTTGGTAAAAATGAGTGTAGCCCAGTGCAGGTGGTATCTGGGCAAGCCAGCAGGATGCTCTTAGCTGCAGCAAAGATCAGCAACCAAGGCTACACTGTCCTGGCTCAGCAGGTCAGCTGTAGAGCAAGCCAACTGTGAGGACTCCAACCTCAGCATAGCAGGCAAATTTCCAGCCCTGGAACCCAGGGCAAAAAAGACATAACTAGGTTAACCCACTACAGTATAGTGAGTAAGTCATCAAAATTTTAGGCCTTGGAGCATAAAGTCAGTGACTAGGTACTTGGCCCCCAGTGCAAGAAGCTTGGCTTCTTGTGCCCCAGGAGCAGAACTTAATTGTAAAATAATTAGCAAAAATAATAAAACAGAAAAGATCCCTGACCATAGAAAGCTACTATGGTGACAAGGAAAATCCAAACACAAACTCAGAAGCAGACAACAATATCAAAATGTTTACATGTGAAGCCTCAAAGGTGAATATGAATTGGTGTCAAGTCCAAAAAGCACTCTTGGGAAATCTCAAAAAATATTTTAAAAATCAAATAAGAAAGTTAGAAGAAAAATTGGAAAAAAGAAATGAGAGTCAACAGAAAGAAAGAGTCAACAGCTTTGAAAAGGGAGGACAAAAATTCACTGAAGAAAAAATATCCTTAAAAAGTACAATTGGCCAAATGGGGAAAAAATTCACTGAAGAAAACAACTACCTTAAAAGTAGAATTGACCAAATGGGAAAGAAGGGCCAAAAATAAGTGAAGAAAACAATTCCTTAAAAATTAAAATTGGGCAAGTGGAAGCTAATGACTCTACCAGGTATCAAGAATCAGTCAAACAAGATCAAAAGAATGAAAAAAAATAGAAGAAAATGTAAAATACCTCATTGGAAAAAGAACTGACCTGAAAAATATATGCAAGAGAGATAATTTAAGAATTGTTGGAATACCTGACAGTCATGATTAAAAACAAAACAAAACAAAAACACCCTGGGTAGCAGCTCTCAAGAAATCCTCAAGGAAAACTGCCTTGATGTTCTACAGACAGAGGATAAAATAGTCAGTGAAAGAATATGCCAATCACTTCCTGAAAGAGATCCCAAAATAAAAACTGCAAGGAATATTATAGACAAATTCCAGAAGTATCAGGTCTAGGAGAAAATACTGCAAGTAGCCATAAAGAAACAATTCAAATATCAAGGATCCACAAGCAGGATTGCACAAAACTTAGCAGCTTCTACATTAAAGCATCTGAGGACTTGGAATATGATATTCCGGATGCCAAAGGAGCTTGAAATGCAATGAAGAATCATCTACCCAGAAAAAATGAGCATGATCTTTCATGGAAAAAGATGTACATTCAATGAAATAGGGGACTTAAGAAACTTTTGTGATGAAAAGAATAGAGCTAAACAGAAAATCTGACCTTCAAAGAGAAAAAAAAAAGGAAAACAGGAAAGAAAAAAGCAACAAGAACATGTTATTCAACAAAGTTAAGTTGTTTACATCCTTACATAGGAAGATTATATTTGTAACTCTTGAGAATTGTAAACATATTAGGGCAGTTAGAAGGGGTATATATACAGAGGGCAAGGGTATAATTGACTTTGATGTGATCATATGGAAAAAATTGAGATGAAATAAAAGATTGTACTGGGAGAAGAGAAAAGGGGTAGGCAGAATGGGGTAAATCTTCATTTGATGTATCACATGAAGAGTCACAAAAGACCTACTACAGTGGAGGAAAAGAAGGGAGGAGGTAAGCATTGTTTCAACCTTACTCTCATTGAATTTAGTTCAAATAGGGAATAACATACACACTCAGTTGTGTATAGAAATTTATCTTACCCTATAGGAAAGTAGGAGAGGTAAGGGGAAAGAAAAAGAAAAGGGAGTGGACCAAAGAGAGCGCAAAAGAGAAGGAAGAAGTATAAAGGGAGAGGGGAAAGCAAAAGGATCAGGGCTAATAGAAGGAAGGGAAGATTGAGAAAGGAGGGGGTCAGATTGATGAGGAGGGGACAGGGTGAAAGGGGAGAGAAAAGTATAAAGAGGAGGAAAATAGGCTGGAGGGAAATACACAGTTAGTAATCATAACTGTGAATACAAATAGGATGAACTCTCCCATAAAACAGAAGCAGATAGCATAGTGGATTAAAAACCAGCATCCTAATATATGTTATTTGCAAGAAACACATTTGAAGCAGAGAGATACATACAGAGTAAAGGTAAAAGACTGGAGTAGAATCTATTATGCTTCAGGTGAAGTATTTTTAGCTTTTCTAACTTTTTCCTATAACCTCCATGAAGGAGGATTCAGAAATGTAGAGGGAAAGGAGTAAGTAAGCCTCAGGGAACCAAAAAGCAACTGTAGGTTTCCCCAATTCCCTAGCACTGAGAAAACAGATAGAATTGGGTATATGCTTCCAGGTAGGGAGTCCATCCTCATCCTCATCCTCATCCTCATCCTTTATGCTGTGGAAGACGTACCCAGGTCCATGGCCTTGAACTGAACCAGTGGACCAAGAGACTGAGAGTGTCAGGTCCAGTGAGAGACAGCATGGTAACTGTCTGCCTGAAAAGCACATCCAAAGCCTTGGTGCTAGGAGAGTGACCCCAACAACAGAGCAAGAAAGGCGAGGAGGCTTACAAACATTCCAGTCTTGACTAGAGAAGAAATTGGGTTTAGGCAGTTTCCCTATATGGGCCACCAAAATTTTGAGGTTTAGGGATGCTGGGACCCCAATATCACAACACACAGACCCTGCCCAAAAGAATTTTACCCGAGTTTTCTTTCAGCCTAAGAAGAGATTTATTAGAACATCCATTATATTGGGCAGACTCTTAAAGAGTCTCAATGTTAGTGAGCTATTGGTTAGATTTTAAGAATCTGAGCAGTGGCTAGATTTTAAGAATCTGAGCAGTGGCTAGATTATAGGAATCTGAGCCCCAATAATATCCTTTTTCTATCCAATTACTTGAGTTATAAACTCTTTGTTAAGGTAGGAGTTTGCATCTAGTGTGGAGAATGTACTGTCCCAAGCTTCAGGGGTTTTGTGCAGATGTTTTCAGAGATATTTCTAGGGACCTGTAAATTTTCAGTTCTTCTAAGGTGCTATAATCAAGGGTGAGGTGTTTACTCCTTTCCTGGGCTGTGCTCTGGTCTATGAGTGGCCACAAGCACTCTTTTCTGCCTTGGAACTCTGAGGAGAAGTCCCTCTCCACTGTTACTACAAGCTCCACCACACCAGTGCTCTTCCTTGCCCCAGGACCACCACCCAGAACTGTGACCCAGATCCAAGCACAGGCAAAGTAAGAGAATTCTGCACCAGCAAAGAGATCCCTGCAATGCCCCTCTGATCAGCCACTGGATTGCCCCTCAGTCTGTGGGCCAAAAGCTCCAGAGGCAGCCACCACCCCTGGTCCACACTCTGGGAATGAGGTTGGGACCCCAAGCTTCTCTCTCACCACAGACACAGACTTTTCTTATTGACCTTCTAAGTTGTCTCTAGTGTTCATGGGTTGAGAAGTCTGGAATCAGCCACAGCTGCTCACAATTCAGTCCTCTGGGGCCTACTCCAGGTTCACTGAGGCCTGCACACCCAAGCCAAACTGTGTTCCTCTCCCATTCCATCGTGATATATCATTCTCATCAACCATCCAGGCTGTCTTGGACTGTAAATGTTTCACTGTGCTTTTTGTGGGTTCTGCTTCTTTAGAATTTGTTTAGAGCCATTTTTTACAGGTATTTGGAGGGGTTTGGGGGAGGGCTCAAGCAAGTCACTGCTTTTACTCAGCCATCTTGGCTCCACCCCCAGGCCTTCTCTTTGTGATTCCAAAGCAGTTCTTAGGGGAAGTTTTATATCTCTTAATGCTTACATAAATAAAATAGAAAAAGAGGCTATCAATTAGTTGGGCATACAACTAAAAAAAACTAGAAAAAATAAATTAAAAATCATCAAACACCAAATTAGAAGTATTGAAAACCAAAGGAAAAATTAAGAAAATTGAAATTAAGAAAACTATTGAACTAATAAATAAATCTAAGACCTAGTTTTATTAAAAAACCAATAAAATAGATAAACCTTTGATTAATTTAATTAAAAAAAGAAAGAAGGAAACCAAATTACTAGTATCAAGAATGTAAAGGGTGAATCTACCACCAAGGAAGAAGAAATTAAAACAATAATTAGAAACTATTTTGCCCAACTGTTTGCCAATAAATTTTACAATCTTAGTGAAATGGATATACATTTACAAAAATATAAATTGCCAAGATTAACAGAAGAGGAAGTAAAATACTTCAATAACCCCATCTCAGAAAAAAAAAATTGAACAAGCCATTGATGAACTCCCTAGGAAAAAATCTCAAGGGCCATATTTACATGTTAATTCTATGAAACATTTAAAGAACAATTAATTCCTATACTATATAGACTATTTGGGAAAACAGGTGAAGAAGGAGTCTTAACAAATTCTTTTTATGATACAAATATGGTGCTGATATATAAACCAGGAAGAGTCAAAACAGAGAAAGGAAATTATAGACCAATTTCTCTAATGAATTTAGATGCAAAATTTTTAAATAAAACATTAGCAAATAGATTACTTATCACAAGAATAGTACACTATGACCAGGTAGGATTTATACCAGGAAAGCAGGGCTGGTTCAATATTAGGAAAACTATCAATATAATTGATCATATTAACACCAAGACTAACAGAAGTTACATGATCATCTCAATAGATGCAGAAAAAGCTTTCGACAAAATACAACACTCATTCCTATTAAAAACACTAGTGAGCATAGGAATAAATGGAATCTTCCTTACAATAATAAATTGCATCTACCTAAAACCTTCAGTGAACATGAATCATATGTAATGGAGACAAGCTAGAAGCATTTCCAATAAGATCAGTGTGAAACAAGGATGTCCACTATCACCACTGTTGTTCAATATCGTACTAGAAAAGTTAGTGTTAGCAATAAGAGAAGAAAAAGAAATTGAAGGTATTAGAATAGGCAAAGAAGAAACAAAGCCATCACTCTTTGCAGATGACATGATGATATACTTAGAGAATCCTAGAGAATCAAGTGAAAAACTACTTGAAATAATAGACAACTGTAGCAAAGTTGCAGGCTATAAAATAAACCCTCATAAATCATTGGCATTTCTACATATTACCAACAAAGCCCAACATCAAGATATAAAATTAGAAATTCCACTTAAAGTTATTGTAGACATTATAAAATATTTAGGAGTCTGCCTAATGAAACAAACCTAGGAACTCTATGAACACAATTACAAAACACTTTTCACACAAATAAAGTCTGATCTGAATAATTGGAAAAACATCAGTTGCTCAAGCTAATATAATAAAAATGAAAATTCTACCTAAGCTAATATACTTATTCAGTGCCATTCCAATCCAACTACCAAAATTTCATTTTATGGAGTTAGAAAAAATAATAAAATTCATTTGGAAGAACAAAATTTCCAGAATATCCAGGGAACTAATGAAAAGAAATACAGAGGAAGGTGGCTTAGCCATTCCAGATCTTAAATTGTATTATAAAGCAGTAATCATCAGAACTACTTGTTACTGGCTAAGAAATAGAGTGGTGGATCAGTGGAATAGGTTAAGTATGCAAGACACAGTAATCAATGACTATAGTAATCTATTATTTGATAAACCCAAAGACCCCAGCTTCTGGGATAAGAACCCACTCTTTGAAACAAAAAAAAAAACTGCTTGGAAAACTGGAGAAGAGTATGGCAGAAACTAGGCATTGTTCAAAATCTCACACCAAATATCAAAATAGAGTCAAAATGGGGCCATGATTTAGATATAAAGGCTAATGCTGTAAGCAAACTGGGATAGCAAGGAATAGTTTACCTATCAGATTTATGGAGAACAGAAGAATTTATGATCAAACAGGAGACAGAGAATATTACAAAAAGCAAAATGAGTAACTGATTATATTAAATTAAAAAGTTCTTGCTCAAACAAAGCCAATGCAACTAAGATTAGAAGGAAGGTAGAAAATTGGGAAAGAATTTTTTACAACCAGTCTCTCTTATAAGGGCCTCATTTCTAAAATATATAGAGAATTAAGTCAAATTGAGTAATGGTCAAAGGATATGAACAGACAGTTCTCAGATGAGAAATCAAAGCCCATCTATAGTCTATAGAGAGCAGCAACCACACCTCTCCTTACCACCTTGGAACCACAGAAAACATACAGATTACCAGAGCTAGGTATGAAAACAGTAGCACAAAAAAACCTACAGCTTGAGACACTGGCCCCTCCAACCAGGGAGTTGAACCCAACTTTAATATAAACTTAAGAGTCAGGAAATAGGGTAGAAAAATGAGCAAACAACAAAAATGAACCTGAGCATAAAAAGCTACTATGATGAGAAGAAAGATAAAGACACAAACACATAAGAAAATAATGTCAAAACATCTACAAGAAAAGCATCAAAGGAAAAAAAATGAATTGTGCACAGGAATACTTAGAAGAGCTTAAAAAGGATTTTAGAAATCAAATAAGAGAGATAGAGGAAAAAATAGGAAAAGAAATAAGAATGACACAAGAAAAGAGAGTCAATAACATGAGAAAAGATGCAAAAAAAGAGAACTATCTTTTTATATCTTTATCTATCTATCTATCTATCTATCTAAATCCTTCAATCCCTTCTATCTCTGAATTTATTAGCCTATGATCATAATGTGTCTCAACTTCCTTCTAGCTTCTATTTAAATCTAAGTGACACTATCCGCCATCTGCTAACCTGATCCTTGTTACCAAAAAGGACTAGATCCTGGGATGTCTCAGGTTTACCATGTCACTCATTTGCTAACGCATTCTCCACAAAGTGGTAAGGATGTGTCAGTCTCTGTTAAGCACCTCCAGTGACTCCTCTCCCATTCAGGCCATTCATGATGAAACAGGAAAAATGGTCTCATAGGAAAATCTGCCATCATTCCACATACTTGTTTCTGAATCATATGCCACTTCCCCCTGGTCTGCCATACCTTGCACTGTTGCTAACAAACTTACTCTCTCATTTCCAACTTGGTCACCCAAGTCTGACTGCTCCACACAAAAGTGTGGGGTTGTAGAGGGAGAGAGAGGTTAATACATTTTCTGCCCCATTTATACTCCATTCTTGACTAGATGGCATTTTGGAGGAAGTGCTGGTTGTGGAGTCAAGAACACGTGACTTTGAATCTTGCCTCAGACTCTTGCTATATAACTCTGGTTAAGTCACTTAACTTGTTTCAGCCTCAGTTTCCTTATATGTAATGTAAGAGAAAATAGTAGCCCCTATCTCATAGGGTTGTTGTGAGTTTCAAATAAGACTATAAATGTGAAGTACTTTGTACACCTTAAAGTGCTTTATAAGTGGCAATGATGAGAATGATGATGATATTGGTGGTGGTGGTGGTGGTGATGAATATTTTGAAAACCTTTGTGAATCACCTCTTAATTGACCTATAAACACCCTCACTCTCACCTGTACTTGAAAATACTTATAAAGGGCCTAATTATGGCTAGTTTATTCTACCAGGAGTTTGAAGAATCAAGAGTATGCTGCTGCAGGGGGCAGCTAGATGGTGCAGTGGATAGAGCACTGACCCTGGATTCAGGATGGCCTGAATTCAAATCCAGCCTCAGACACATAACACTTACTAGCTGCGTGATTCTGGGCAATTCACTTAACCCCATTGCCTAGCCAAAAAAAATTATTTTAAAAATTTAAAAAAAGAGCATGCTGCTGTATTCCATTTTCTGAGACTATTCTGACTAGTATTATGTTCACTCACAAGTCTTCTTCCAATACTGATATTGGTAGTCTGAGTAATTGACAGGTCTGGCTTAAGGATGATCCCATTTAGAGATTCATGGTATATGCAAAGCAACATTTCCATAAATAAAACAAACTGAGCAGCTGAATGGGAAGTCCATAAGGAAGATTGAACCATCCCCTCTCCTAGCATTCAGTTCAACTTTTGTTTGATGCAGGAGTGCCTAAAAATATTTGTTTGTTTGTTTGGTCTATTTCTATGCCCACAAATGATTTGATGGTTTTGAACTTGACCAGCTGTTCAGTCAAACATTAAACTCTTTATATGTATAAAAATATCCTTGAGCTTCCAAAGAAGCAGTTGCCCTATCTTTTGTTTCCCTTCTTTAACTGTATATTCTCAAAGCATGTGATGCCCAAGAAGCAAAAATCAGTGGTAGCTTCTAACTTTTCAGTTTCTAGCTAAAACCTTCAGTGTATATGAAATTTTACTATTGTAGGATAAAAACACCATGTATTTAGAACTAGAAGGAACTTTAGTCCTACCATATGCTTCTTACAGATGAGGAAATTGAGGCCTAGGAAGTGAAACCTGAGATCATATCACTGCCCTAGAAAAATGGCAAAGCCAGGTTTTGAAACAACCAGCTCCTCTGAATCAAAATCCAGTGCCATGAACTTGGATTTGTACAGTGTAATTAGTTAGATATTAACCAAAAAAGTCTTTGATAGCATTCACTACAATCTTTGGCATGATTATAATAAATTGCCTGATTTTTAGAAAAGGAAAGGATATAAGAAATCTTATCTCACATCCATCTCCTCCCACTACCCATCTCATTTTACTGGTATAGAATTTGAAGACCAACAAAATTAAGTGGAATCATTAAAAAACACAAAGCTAGTGAGTGACAGATAAGGGAGTAAAAAATTAAAACCCGAATTCATGGATCCTTATCCAATAGTCTGTTCTTTGCCATGTCATTTTTTTTAGATTATTTCAATAACAATCCCTACCAAAACAGGCAATGGTCGTTCCTCAAAAAAAAAAAAAAATCTATCACTCTGGAAATAATAAAAATGATAGCAATGGGATGATCACAAATTTGACTTACTTAACCCTTGACAATGTTTTCTCTCACTTTCCATGTTTTGTCTCACTTCCTTGGATCATATTACTAACTAGGCCTCTCTATATTATGATTTCCATTTCTAATTCTATTCTTCAGGGAGAAGCATAGTTCAGATATAACTTTTGAATTGGTTTTACAGGCTACACTCCTTTTGTTTACCTGAGGTTATATATATATATATATATTTTTTTTTTTTTAAATTTCTTTTTAGGCAATTAGGGTTAAGTGGCTTGCCCAGGGTCACACAACTAGTAAGTGTCAAGTATTTAGTCTGAGGCAGGATTTGAACTCAGGTCCTCCTGACTGTAGGGCCGGTGCTCTTTTCATTGTGCCACTTAGCTGCCCCAATGAGGTTATAATTTTACAAAGGTTTACAAGAATCATATGGACATTTCATTTAAAAGATATCTCCTTTTTGATGAAATTCAGCACCTCGTAGGGGCATGAAGTAATAAACTGCTAAAAAGAAACAACCTGAGGTCAAGGAAAAGTCAGAAAATACCTGTCAATTTCACAAGGACATTCCAGTGGTGACATTTTTAATGACCTTCAGATCTTCTACTGTGCTGGTCTTAAAGAATTCAATAGAAGGATTTAAATTTCAAAGAACGACACAAAAGAAATAAACATGTTCCTCTGCTTGCTCGTATACATTATGGAGACAGAGGGTTGAAGTTCAAAGAAAAGATAAAGGATACATTTTCTGTTCTACAAATGTGCCTCTTAAGCTTCTCTCCAAAGTCATCTTTTTAGAAAGTTCAGAGACCAAGCAGTAAACCCTAGTAATAACAATAACAATAATGACAACAACAATAATAATTACTGGGCAGAGCCAAGATGGTGGAATAAAGGAGTGATTTGCTTGAGCTCTCTTCCAAATCCCTCCAAATACCTAAAAAAATGTCTCTAAACAAATTCTAAAGCAGCAGAACCCACAAAAAGACAGAGTGAAACAAATTTCCACCCCGAGATAACCTGGATGGTTGATCTGAAAGGTATATCATGCTGGGCTGGGAGAGGAGTACAGTTCGGTGTAGGCATGCAGTCCACAGGGAACCTGGAGCAGGCCTCAGAAGACTGAATTGCGGGAAGCTGTGGCAGTTTCCAGACTTCTCAATGCATGAACACCAAAGGTAACTTAGAAGGTCAGTGGGAAAAGTCTGTTTCTGCAGTGAGAGAGAGAAGCTAGGTCCCAGCCCCAATTGCCAAGCATGTCCCTGGGGTGGCGGCTTCTTCCTGAGCTTCTAGCCCACAGACTGAGGGGGAATTGAATGGCTGATCAGAAGGGAATTGCTGGTGCAGGATTCTCTTGCTTTGCTTGTGCTTGGATCTGGGTCACAGTTCTCGGTGGCCATCTTGGAGCAACGAGGAGCGCTGGCATAGTGGAGCTTGTAGTGGCTGTGGAGAGAAAATCCTCCTCACAGTTCCAAGAAAGAAAAGAGTGCTAGTGGTCACTCATAGACCAGAGCACAGGCCAGGAAAGGAGTAAACACCTTGCCCTTAATCATAGCACCTTGGAAGAAATGAAAATTTACATGTCCCTAGAAATATCTCTGAAAACAGCTTCCCAAACCCCTGAAAATTGGGACAGTACATTCTCCACACGGAAAACAGACCCCTACCTTAACAAAGAGTTTATATCTCAAGTAATTGGCCGGTATCATGAGCAAGCAGCGCAAAAAGAGTCAGATTATATTATCTTACTTTGGTGACAAAGAAGATCAAAACACACAACCAGAAGAAAATGAAGCCAAAGTTCCTACATCCAAAGCCTCCAAGAAAAATATAAATTGCTCCCAGGCCATCAAAGAGTTCAAAAAGGATTTTGAGAAGCAAGTAAGAGAAGTAGAGGAAAAACTGAGAGTGATGCTAAAGGAGATCCAAAAAATACTGAAGAAAATAACACCTTAAAAAATAGCCTAACCCAAATGGCAAAAGAGGTCCAAAAAGCCAATGAGGAGAAGAATGCCCTAAAAAGCAAAATTGGCCAAATGGAAAAGGAAGTCCAAAAGATTACTGAAGAAAACACTTCCTTAAAAATTAGAATAGAGCAATTGGAAGCTAGTGACTTTATGAGAAATCAAGACACTGTAAAACAAATCCAAAAGAATGAAAAATTAGAAAACAATGTGAAATATCTCATTGGAAAAACAACTGACCTGGAAAATAGATTCATGAGAAAGAATTTAAAAATTATTGGACTATCTGAAAACCATGATCAAAAAAAGGACCTAGACATCATCTTTCAAGAAATTATCCAGGAAAACTGTCCTGATATTTTAGAACCAGGGGGCAAAATAGAAATTGAAAGAATCCACCAATCTCCCCCTGAAAGAGATCCCTAAAGGAAAACTCCTAGGAATATTGTAACCAAATTCCAGAGTTCCCAGGTCAAGGAGAAAATATTACAAGCAGCCAGAAAGAAACAATTCAAATATTATGTAAACACAATCAGGATAACGCAAGATTTAGCTGCTTCTTCATTACGGGAATGCAGGGCATGGAATATAATATTCTGGAGAGCAAAGGAGATAAGAATACAACCAAGAATCACCTACCCAGCAAAACTGAGTATAATCCTGCAGGGGAAAAAAATGGTAATTCAGTGAAATAGAGGACTTTCAAGCATTCTTGATGAAAAGACCAAAGTTGAATAGAAAATTTGTTTTTCAAATACAAGACTCGAATGGAACATGAAGAGGTAAACAGGAAAGAGAAAATCATAAAAGACTTATTAAGGTTGAACTGTCTACATTACTGCATGGAAAGATGATATTTGTAACTCATGAGACCTTTGTCAGTATTAGGGCAGTTGGAGGCAAAAAATTATATGTATGTAGATAGATAGATAGATAGATAGATAGATAGATAGATAGATAGATAGATAGATAGATAGAGGGCACATTGTGAGTTGAAGATGAAGGGGTCATATCTGGAGAATAAAATTAAGGGGTGAGAGATAAGCATACCAAAAGAAGGAGAAAGGGAGAGGTAGAACAGATTAAACCATCTCACAAAAAAAACCCAGAAAAGAAAAGGCTTCTATAGTGGAGGGGAAATGGGGGAATGTGAGAGGGAATGAGTGAACATTATTCTCATAAGATTTGACTTAAAGAAGGAATAACACACACACACACTCAATTGGGTATGGAAATCTGTCTTACCCTACAGCAAAATAAGGGGGAAGGGGACAAGAGAGTAGGGGGATGATAGAGAGGAGGGCAGATTGGGAAAGGGGGGTAATCAGAAGCAAATATTTCTTAGGAGGAACAGGGTCAAAAGAAAAAATAGAATAAATGGGGGGGCAGGATAGGATTAAGGGAAATAGAGTTAGTTTTTCACAGCATGTCTACTATGGAAGTGTTTTGCATAACTGCACATATATAGCATATATTGAGTTGCTTGACTTTTCAATGAGGATGGGTGAGGAGGGAGGAAGGGAGAGAATTTGGAACCCAACATTTTAAAAAAACATGTTTTAAAAAAATGTTTTCACATGCAACTGAGAAATAAGAAATAAAGCCACAATCAAAAAAAGAGCCTAGACATCATCTTTCAAGAAATCATCCAGGAAAACTGCCCTGATATTTTAGAACCAGAGGGCAAAATAGAAATTAAAAGAATCCACCGATCTCCCCCTGAAAGAGATCCCTAAAGGAAAACTCCTAGATATATTGTAGCCAAATTCCAGAGTTCCCAGGTCAAGGAGAAAATATTACAAGCAGCCAGAAAGAAACAATTGAAGTATTGTGGACATACAATTAAGATAACACAAGATTTAGCAGCTGCAACATTAAGGGACTGCAGGGCATGGAATATAATATTCCAGAGGGCAAAGGATATAAGATTACAACAAAGAATTACCTACCCAGCAAAACTGAGTATAATCCTGCAGGGGAAAAAATGGTCATTCCGTGAAATAGAGGACTTTCAAGGATTCTTGATGAAAAGACCAGAGTTGAATAGAAAATTTGATTTTCAAATACAAGACTCGAGTGGAACATGAAGAGGTAAACAGGAAAGAGGAAATCATAGAGACTTATTAAGGTTGAACTGTCTACGTTACTGCATTGAAAGATGATATTTGTAACTCATGAGACCTTTGTCAGTATTAGGGTAGTTGGAGGGGAAAAAATTATATGTACGTATACATAGATATAGATAGATAGAGGGCACAGGGTGAGTTGAAAATGAAGGTGTTATATCTGGAGAATAAAATTAAGGGGTGAGAGAGGAATATACTAGGAGAAGTAGAAACGGAGAGGTAGAATGGGGTAAAATATCCCACAAAAAAAAAACAGAAGAGAAAAGGCTCTTACAGTGGAGGGGAAGCAGGGGAAGGTGAGAGAGAATGAGTGAATCTTATTCTCATAGGATTTGACTTAAGGAGGGAATAACATACATACTCAGTTGGGTGTAAATCTGTCTTACCCTACAGGAAAATAAGGGGGAAAGGGGACAAGAGAGTAGGGGAATGATAGAGAGGAGGGCAGATTAGGAAAGGGAGTAATCAGAAGCAAATATTTCTGAGGATGCACAGGGTCAAAAGAAAGAATAGAATAAATGGATGGGTGGGATAGGATTAAGTGAAATAGAGTTAATTTTTCACAGCATGTCTACTATGGAAGTGTTTTGCATGCCTGCACATATATAACCTGTATTTGGTTGCTTGCCTTATCTATGGGGAGGGAGGAAGGGAGAAAATTTGGAACCCAAAGTTTTAAAAACAAATGTTTTAAAAAAATGGTTTCACATGCAAGTGGGAAATAAGAAATACAAGAAATGGGGTACAGAAATCCATCCTGCCCTACAGGAAAATTGAAGGGGAAGGGTATAAAAGAAGGGGGGAGAGATAGAAGGGAAAGCAGACTAGGGGAAAGGTTATTTAGAATGCATGCCATCTTGGGGTGGGGGGAAGGGTGAGGTGTAGTGAAAATTTGGAGCTCAAAATCTTGTGGAAGTAAATGTTGAAAACAAAAAAATAAATAAAAAATTACCATAAAAAAATAGCCTAACCCAAATGGCAAAAGAGGCCCAAAAAGCCAATGAGGAATAGAATGCCCTTAAAAGCAAAATTAGCCAGATGGAAAAGGAATACCAAAATCTTACTAAAGAAAATACTTCCTTAAAAATTAGAATGGAGAAATTGGAAGCTAGGGACAATTTGAGAAATCAAGCCACTGTAATATTAATGCAAAAAATCTGAAAAAAATAGAAGACAATGTGAAATATCTCATTGGAAAAAACAACTGACCTGGACAATAGATCTAGGAGAAAGAACTTAAAAATTATTGGACTATCTGAAAGCCAGGATCAAAAAAAGAACCTAGATATCATCTTTCAAGAAATTATCAAGGAAAGCTGCCCTGATATTTTAGAACCAAAGGGTAAAATAGAAATTAAAAGAATCCACTCATCACCTTCTGAAAGAGATCCCTAAAGGAAAACTCCTAGTAATATTGTAGCTAAATTCCAGAATTCCCAGGTCAAGGAAAAAATATTGCAGGCAGCCAGAAAGAAACAATTCAAGTATTGTGGAAACACAATCAGGTTAACACAAGATTTAGCAGCTTCTATATTAAGGGTCTGGAGGACACTCAGTATGGTATTCTGGAGGGCAAAGGAGATGGGACTACAGCCAAGAATCACCTACCCTGCAAAACTGAGTATAATTGACTTTCAAATATAAGACTCAAGTGAAACATGGAAGAGATAAACAGGAAAGAAATTATAAGAGACTTGTTAAGGTTGAACTGTTTACATTCCTGGAGGGAAAGATGATATTGTAACTCATGAGCCCTTTGTCAGCATTAGGGTAGTGGGAGGGAAAAAAAAAACTTATATGTATAGATAGATAGATAGATAGATAGATAGATAGATAGATAGATAGATAGATAGATAGATAGA